>NC_064411.1:31820000-32112500 GCF_023375975.1 Astyanax mexicanus
CCAGAGAGGGGAGGAACAGCGGGAGAGAGAATGTGAGCAAAACCGCGTGCCTCGCGGCTGCTTCACATACACACACACACACACACACACACACACACACACACACACACACACACACACACACACACACACACAGGAGAGAGCACACAGCTTAATCTCCAGCAGACTCGAGAGTGAGGAAAGGGACAGAGAAAGATACTTTTGCGGGAGGAGTTTTGCCAGCGGTGCTGAACAAAACTCTCTCCAAAGGGACAGCAGGAAGAGAAAGAGAAAAGAGCCGAGGCTCACTCGAAAAAACGGGCATAGATTCGCTCTCACGAGCTTCAAAGATCCAGCGCCGAGTGGCTAGTTGGCGTTGCTTATAAGCTGTTGAAAGCAGGTGTTGATAATTAGCCAACTAACCCTCGGCGCTGGCCTGGCGCGCCCTCCGATGCCCTGGAGGACGCCTCGATCGGGCACCAGCCCTTACAGTTCTGTACGGAGCAAGGGTTAAAAAGGGACAAAAATAAATAAATATAAGGTCAAATGAGGTCACAGTTAAGATAAAGAATCCGTGTATCATTCGTTCATTTGATATTCAATTGAGAATCAAAATCGGAAAATTAAAAAACCAATTCGTTTTTTCGTTTTTTCGTTTTTGAATATAATACCAAAAAACGAATAACGGCTTGTATTTTGTATTTTTATTTGGTTATCCAAACAAAAATTGGAAATTTAAAAAACGGACCAGGAGCCGAATTTGATTTTGATTTTGAACTTGACCCATTTGTGTGCCCCGGAAGTTACTGATTTGTTTATTCTTGGTGGGTTTCTGTTGCGCGGGAGTTCACTGCAGTGTTATCTACACAGTCTGTATTGCTGTAGGCAGCATGGCCGGACTGGAACCACATTCTGGCCTAATTAAAGATCTTTTTGAAGGTATTAACTAAATATGACATTTAGCTACGGAACGTTAGACAAACACCTGAAAGATCCTGCCGATTTTTTCTGTTGTCATATCGTCTTCTTTCACTGCAACGCGTTTAGTTCCTCTGAACAAGATAAAACTCTCCATCCTCAACTCCATCCAAAGCCTACAGCAATACAGACTGTGTAGATAACACTGCAGTGAACTCCCGCGCAACAGAAACCCACCAAGAATAAACAAATCAGTAACTTCCGGGGCACACAAATGGGTCAAGTTCAAAATCAAAATCAAATTCGGCTCCTGGTCCGTTTTTTAAATTTCCAATTTTTGTTTGGATAACCAAATAAAAATACAAAATACAAGCCGTTATTCGTTTTTTGGTATTATATTCAAAAACGAAAAAACGAAAAAACGAATTGGTTTTTTAATTTTCCGATTTTGATTCTCAATTGAATATCAAATGAACGAATGATACACGGATTATAAAGAATCCTTATTTTTTTCTGTGAAGAGAAAAGATGAAACAAATCTTATGCAGAGCTCCTAATTAAACTCCTGCAGCGCCCCTGTGTGGCTGTACAGAAGCAGTACACTTACATTAATGCTCATTACTTTATGAGCAAAGTGTGAAACAGCAATTAGCTCTCACACCACCCACCCACCCACCCATCCACACACACACACACACACACACACAAAGAGCCTGCTGTTTATCTCTCAGGCACGAGACCAAAGGCAGGAAACTACTTAATTACTTACAGACCTAAACCTAACCTAAAGAAAGCAGCTAGAACTAGAGCACTTATTTATTTAACTGCTCTTATAATGTGCCTAAAACAGAGCAAACAATAATTAAAAGTATAATAAACATGACAGGAAGTCACTGGAGCTGAGTACTGCTTCAGTCAGCATTCAGCTAAAGAAACAGGCTAGCCTAAGATTAGCATAGCATAGCTTAGATTTAGCTTCATTTAGAGCTTTTTAAATAATCTACTCTCTGACCGACAGCAGGGGGCGCCAGAGCCCTTCAGTAAGAATTTCACCACATACATTGTAACTACTGTACACTGTTATAGATAGATAGATAGATAGATAGATAGATAGATAGATAGATAGATAGATAGATAGATAGATAGATAGATAGATAGATAGATAAAGCGAGCTCTGGAAAAAAATAAGAGACCACATCAGTTTCTGAATCAGTTTCTTTTATTTTGCTATTTATATGTATACAGACAATGTTTCTTCCAAATTCCAAATAAAAATATTGTCATTTAGAGCATTTATTTGCAGAAAATGAGAAATGGCAAAATAACAAAATAACAAAAATAACAACAACAACAAAACAAATAAAGCAAATAAAACAAGTTCATATTCATAAAGAGAAATCAATATTTGGTGGAATATCACAGTTTGCATCTTGGCATGGTCTCCTCCACCAGTCTTACACACTGCTTTTGGATAACTTTATGCCTTTACTCCTGATCAAAAAAATCAAGCAGTTCAGTTTGGTTTGATGGCTTGTGATCATCCATCTTCCTCTTGATTATATTCCAGAGGTTTTCAATTTGGTCAAATCAAAGAAACATCATCATTTTTAAATGGTCTCTTATTTTTTTTGAGCTGTAGGTAAATAGATGGATGGATGGATGGATGGATGGATGGATAGATAGATAGATAGATAGATAGATAGATAGATAGATAGATAGATCGATAGATAGATGACAAATGGTATTGCACAGAAGTACATTAAGTAAGACTGAATATATTAATATAAGATGCTATATAGATGTGAAGACATCTAGAGATTTATGAGATAGATAGATAGACAGATATAATCTATCCCTCTTGCTTATTCTTGCCACAACTCTTTTATCATTCTTTTTTTCCTTCTCTCTTTTGCTGTATCATGTTCTCCCTTACTGTTCCTTGTCCTTTTTTTCTTCTCTCTCTTTCTTTTTCTCTTTTTTCCCTGCTCTCACTCTTTTTACTCTTGTCAGTTCCCTTTTTCCAATTTCTTTCATTCTACGACTCTTGCTTGTTTTCTTCTTTGTTTTCATCTCTATCGTTCTCCCTTTTCCCTCTTCTCTTTATTTTTTCTGCCCCAAGTTATAGATAGGTCGATAGATAGATAGATAGATAGATAGATAGATAGATAGATAGATAGATAGAATCACGAAAGGATAATTAGGTGAACTGAATAACTCCATGACTAAGCAGTGTAAGAATGTGTGTGTGTGTGTCTGTGTGTTAAAGGTAGGTGTGTAGGCAGCAGCACCTGTGCAGAGCAGAGCCCTGCTGTGAGGAGTCACCACACACAGACGGTGAGAAAACCACACACTGCTGTCTGATTGGCTGAGGCCTGGTGAACCCACTATATGGCCACCTCCAGAAGCCCCGCCCCCCGTGCTGTGTTCAGGTCACAGAGCGGCGCCACCAACACACTGATTGTTCAGTAACACGCCGTGAAAGAGGATTACCCACCCAGCATACAGCTCAGAGAGCCCGAGTGTGTGTGTGTGTGTGTACTGTAAGTGTGAAAGGAATAAAGAGAAAGGAAATCTCTCACAATTACTCTTCTACACACACACTCTCACACTCTCAGGGTCAACGGGGTCAGAAAGTGAGGCTGAATGATAATGTGTGTGTGTCCTTTTCTTTTCTTTTTTTTTACATCTCTTATTTTCTCATTTATCTCTTCCTTTTTAATCTGTCTTGCTCAACCAGCCCCGCTCTATTGTACTCCCTCTTTTTCATCCCTTTCATCTGCCCTTCGCTGTCTTCTCTCTTTTCTTGGTTTTTGCTTGTTCTATTGTTTGCCTTAATATTTTTCTGTTTACATTTTTTTCTCTCTTGCTTGTTTCTTTCTCTCTCTCATTCTTTTTCACATCTTTCATTTCCTCTTGCTTTTTCAGCCTAACTATTTTTTCATTCTTTCTTTCCTTCTCTCTTTTGCTGTATCATGCTCTCCCTTACTGTTCCTTGTTCTTTTCTTTCTTCTTTCTCTCTTTCTTTTTCCTTGCTCTCACGCTTTTTGCTCTTGTCAGTTCCCTCTTTCCAATTTCTTGTATTCAACGACTCTTGCTTGTTTTCTTCTTTGTTTTCATCTCTATCGTTCTCCCTTTTCCCTCTTTCTCTATACTCTTTCTGCCCCAAGTTCACTTGTTTCTTTTTCTTGCTCTCTTTCTCCCTCTGCTTCTTTTTTCTGTCCTCCCTTTTTCTTCCGTTCTCTCAATTTATTTTTTTCACCTTTTCTTTGTTTGTCTTTTCCCTCTCTCTCCCAATCTCACTTGTTCTTTCTTTCTCTTGCTCTCTCGTTTGTCTCTCTTGCTTATTCTTGTTCCGTCTCTTCTCTTGCCTGTGCTCGTTCTTACCATACCCTTCCTCTTTTTTCGGTCTCTCCATCTCTCCTTTCCTCTATTTTACTCTTTCTCAGTCTCTTACTCTTGCTCTGTCTCTTTTTTTTACCTCTTTCTCTCCTTTATTGCCTTCGTGGCGCCCCATTTTCTTTCTATTCTCTTTCTTTCTCCCTTACTTATTTTTTGTCTTTTATCTCTTTCATAGTCTACAACAGTGTATTAGACTAGTTATAATAATAGAAAAATAAATAGTAGACTTTGGAATAAAGTCATCAGGTAAGTCACATTTTTATGGTCAAAGAGTTTGCAAAAGGAAGATCACAGCATCTTAAAATGAGGGATGCTGAGGTTTTGATGCAGTTATCTTCAGTCTTCTGGTCCGTCAGCAGCAGAATATTATTAATATAAGAGCACTGAAATGGCTGTGTGTTTATTTAAAAGAAAATTTTGAATGAGAACTCGCTGGCAGTGCTGGTCTACAGGACTATCAGTGGTTACATCTTTGTGCCAATCAGAGAGGACATGTCATTTAACAGGAGACAATACGACAGCTGTTTCAGTGTTCTTACTAACAGTAATCTTGTGCTGATGTGCCACAAGACTGGATATTTCTTTTTTGGTGAAACCCATAAGAAATGTAACAGATTATTAAATCCTGATCCTCCATCATTTTAACATCCGGAGGTCTTTTCCCAAAAGCAATACCAGGAACTTGGTCAATTTAGGACTTAATTCTCAAAATATGATAAAAATATATTCTCTATGATTTTATTTTTTTCATCAGTAAGCTAAAACATTATCATACATTATCAACTGGACAAGATAACTGGGTTGTTATTGTTTCTCTTTCTTTTTTCTTTTAGTCTTTCTTTTTTTTCTTACTTTTCCTATTTCTTTCCTTCCAGCTCTCTGTTTCTCCCATTTCCCATTTTCTCCAGCTCTCTTTCCTTATTTCTTTCTCTTCAGCTTTCTCTTTTCCCAATTTCTCTCTCTCTCTTTAGCTTTCTCTTTTCCCCATTTTTCTCTCTTTTCAGCTTTCTCTTTTCCACATCTCTCTCTCTCTCTCCAGCTCTCTTTTCCCCCCATTTCTCATTCTCTCTAATTATTTTGGCTTGTTCTCCCTGTCATTTCTTTCTCTTCAACTTTATATCTTTCCACATTTCTTTTTCTTTACCTCTCTCTTTAGCTTTCTCTTTTTCCATTTCCTTCTCTCCAGCTTTTTATTTCGCCATTTCTTTCTCTCCAGTTTTCTCTTTTCCCCCATTTTTTCTCTCCAGCTCTCTCTTTTCCCCCATTTTCTTTCTTTCCAGCTCTCTCTTACCCGCATTTCCCATTCTCTCTAATAATGTTTAGCTTGTTCTCCCCATCATTTCTTTCTCTCCAGCTTTCTCTTTTTCCACATTTTTTTTCTTTAGCTCTCTTCTTTTCAAATTTCTCTCACTTTTCCCATTTAGTTCTTTTTAACTTTCTCTTTTTCCAATTTTCCAAATTTCTCCCCTCTCTCTCTCTCTCTCTCTCTCTCTCTCTCTATATATATATATATATATATATATATATATATATATATATATATATCTTTCTCTTTTTTACATTTCTGCCCCCCTCTCTCTCGCTCTTCAGCTTTCTCTTTTCCCACATCTCTCTCTTCAGCTCTCTCTTTCCCCCCATTTCCCATTCTCTCTAATTCGTTTAGCTTATCCTTCTTTCTTGCTCTCCAGCTTTCTCTCTTTCCAAATTTCCTGCTCTTTACCTGTCTTCTTTCACATTTCTCTCTCTTTTTCCATTTATTTTTCTTTAGCTTTCTCTTTTACCAATTTCTCTGGTCTCTTCGCCACTTTGCCAATTTCTTATTTTTTCTTATACTTTCAGCTTTCTCTACAGCTTTCTATTTCCTCATTTCTATTTTGTTTTCCTAATCTCTCTGTCTCTCTCTCTCTCTCTCTCTCTCTCTCTCTCTCTCTCTCTCTCTCTCTCCAGCAGTGTGAGGTTCAGTAGCTCTAGTGTCTGATGTTTTGTGTGGAGGGTCTCTCTGGACTGCTGGGGCTGAATACTGATGTGAGCAAAGAACAAGAGTTTATAAGCAGCTCTTTTACACACACACACACACACACACACACACACACACACACACACACACAAATGCACCCCACACAGAGTGCATCATGCGGACACTGATGCATCACTTTTCTCTCCATCTGAATGGGGCTGAACATCAGTGGCTGAAAAATTTCCACTGGTTTTGGGTAATGCGGTTTGCTGTTTTTGCACTAGGGGGAGCTAGCAGTCTATCCGTCAGTGCCGATCTGTGTGTGGTGGTGGATTTGTAATGGCATGGCATCCTTACATCATCCAGCACACACCATATGGCCTCCCATGCTGCCTAGACAGTGGAGAACAGTGGAGTTTTACTGCATGTCGAGCAAATATCTCACTTATTATCTCAATTTAATCCTCTAAATATGTACCTGCCTTGTTGGCAGTATGTGCACAAGTGTGAAAATGTGCTGTGATCACTGTCTGGACCAAAGGATCAACATTTGGTCAGTTTGAATGAGGTGGTCTCAGTCTGGATCAACTGATTCATGATCTGGTTTGTTTGCACTGTGAAAACACCTTTTTTAAATTATATTAAGGTAAGGAAAGGACATCATTAAACAATAAAAAAATCTGTAGATTAGCCTTTTTTCTATAAACAGAAATAAAAGAAATCCAAAGAAAAACTGTTACATGAATTCTGCTGCATGACGCTTGTGCAATGGCAGGAAGTTAGACACCAGCAGGGAGGCAGAATTCAGCACAGCATCTGGTCAGGAACTTTCCGAAATCACAATATTCTATTCTAGTGGCTTTGCTGCTCCTTACAACCTGACTGGTAAAATTCATGCATAAGGAGCACAGAACTATAAGGAGCACTGTCGATTTTTGGGAAAATTATAGGATTTTAAGTGCGCCTTATAGTACAAAAAATACGGTATGTATGTCAGACTAAGCTTTGAAAATCTTGAAATTTGATAAGGAGAGCTGGATTTTAGCTCAGTAATCTTATTTCTCAGTGCATGTAAACCATATCGTATCGTACGCGATAATATCGTCAACATTTTTTTATATCGTGAACGATATTATACCCTGAAATATCATGCCATAACATTCACCCCTAATTATCACATCAGGGTTCTACTTTTTTGCTGTTTTAAGCAAAAAAAAAATTCACACATTTCTCATTTCCTATTAAATATCTACAAGAGGCAGATTATATCTGTCCAGTGTCATTTATTTTACTTTAATCCTGGATATATTGAGATATTTGGAGTTCTGTTACATATCTGCTAAAATTCTTGTATTTTTTAATATCTCAGTTAGAGGTGTGCAATATCATATCGTATACAATAATAAAATGTAAGTTTTGTTTTGTTGCAGTAGTGTATTTTTTTTATTTTTTTTGTCATATCGCAAAGAGTATCGTTATCACAATAATACCATGAAATATCGTGATATTATTTTTGGGCCATATTGCCCACCCCTAATGTAAACTCTCTTAATCAGAGTATTCTTAGATTTCTCGGTCTGTGCATGAGTGAAAACAGACCCTGGTACAAGAAATTAAGGAGCAGTGTTTAAAACACACCCGCTGGTTGGAGACAGATTACGTTCGGAGCAACACTGAAACTTTTTTAGCTGATGTTTCTAAAAAAGCAGGGTTCCCGAAAGTCCTTAAAAATTCTTAAAATGTCTTAGATTTACTGTAAATTTTTAGGTGCAATTAATGCCAGTGGGAAAGCACATACTAACAAGGTTAGTGTAGAGCTAGCTAACATTAGCGCAGAGCTAGCTGACGTAATCTGGGAGAGTACTAAGTTAAGCCGAGAGCTAGCTAACATTAATGTCGGGTTTGCTAACATTAGTGGAGAGCTAGTTCACGTTAACGAGGAGAAAACTAAAGTAAGCGGAGTTAACATTATCGGAGAGCTAGCTAACGTTACTGGGAGTGTACTAAGTTAAGCCGAGAACTAGCTAACATTAATGTCGGGTTTGCTAACATTAGCGCAGAGCTAGCTAACCTTAACTGGGAGAGTACTAAGTTAAGCCGAGAGCTAGCTAACATTAATGTCGAGTTAGCTAACATTAGTGGAGAGCTAGTTCACGTTAACGAGGAGAAAACTAAAGTAAGCGGAGTTAACATTATCGGAGAGCTAGCTAACGTTACTGGGGAGAGAACTAAGGTTAGCGGAGTTAACACAAGCAGCAAACTAGCTAACATACTAACGTTAGCAGCGAGTTAGCTACGTAACTGGGGAGAAAACTAGGGTTAGCGGAGAGCTAGCTAACATTAGCGGTGTTCTGCATCACGAGAAAATTGATATCAAATGGGAAACGTTAAGTAGTCATTTTTAATACAATAAATTATTTCCTACTTCAGAAGTTATGACTACATTTTTTTGCCTTAAATTATATTTATTGAGGTCTTGAAAAAAACTCCTAAATCCTAAATGGCATTAAATTTGACTTAACATCACGTCTTATTCTGTGAGTTTATTGGATGGTTGCAATGCAAAAATCTGATTAGTAACTTACTTGTGTAAACTTTGCAAACAATCACCTGATTACCCAAGTTCCTGAAAAAGTGTTAATTAGATTACCGACAAACTCTGATGTGAAAATTCACCCATTGTAATCTTAAAAAAGAGGCTGCTGTATAAAAAATAATAATAAAAAATGAATTATGACTGTTTTATATTCATATACTCACACAGAGCTCAGTGGGGGAAACACAACTATAGTGTTGAATCTGAGCTCTTTAAGTCCTCCAGCTAAACTGAAAAGTCCTGCTTTGTTAAATTTAAAGCTGAATTATGACTGACCTGGGCTCAGTGCTTAGTGCCTCTGGCCCCCTAGCCTAGTTCACAGCTGTGCACATTGTGAGATTTCTCTTGTTGCTTTTTTTTTTTTTTTTTTTTTTTAACAATCCAGCTCAGCAGAAACGCAGACCTCGCCCCATCCAACATGTGGGTCAGATTTGTCTCCGGTGCTCCACATGGGCTTAATGGGCTTTTCTGTTTTACTGGAGCAAGCGTCATAGAAGCCAATGTTTTCAATAAACACTGTTTAACTTTCTAACATGCGCTCAGTCCGTTAACGTTTGGCTTAATGAGCTTGTTCGTTTCTTCTACCCGCCAGGTTTTTCACACGCTGCCATTTACAACTCCAATACAGAGACATCATCGCAAAGCGTTGCAAAGTGTGACTTCGCAATATAGAGAGATGAAAGAAAACACAAAACTCATGTTCATTTATCTTTGTTATTCTATTTCAGGGATGGGCAACTTCCATGATGGAGAGGGCCACATTTTTTTCAGCATGACCATTGGAGGGCCACATGACCTCGCACTTCAAATAATTGAATATGAAAAACGCTACAAATGATTTTCAATAAGAACAAATTTTATATGAATTTATATCTGTATGTTTACAGCACCAACATTTATCAACAACTATTTTCTGCATATTAATGCATTTTAATACGGCAAAAGACAAACCGTTTGCTTAAAAAAAGTGCTTCATATCAAAGAACAAAAAGTTTGCTTAAAAAACTGATTGCAAATACAGTAGTTCCTCTGTGTAAAATAAGTTCATTATAACAAGTCCTTCATAAGCAACAAGGACAAAACATTTGCTTATAAAAGTGCAAAAGGCATTTGAACTCATTTATAACAAAGAACAAAAAAGATGTAAAAACTGATTGCAAATAGCTCATTCAATAATAGCAGAAAACTAGACCACAGAGGCCCAACATTTATTGAAGCTAATGAGAGAGCTGTGGTTTGGCCTGCTGGCTCACAATGGACTGGATGTCAATGTCAATTTTCGTGGTTGTTTGGCAGCGCCCTCTAGCGGTCAAAAGTAGAATTACGTTTTTTTTTTTTTTTTTTTTAAATTATGAAATTATGAAATTATTTTTGATCTATTCGCGGGCCGCACTGAGTGATGACGAGGGCCGTGTGCGGCCCCCGGGCCGCCAGTTGCCCATCCCTGTTCTATTTACACGTACAAAAAGCCTTAAAAGTCCAGATCCAAGATCCAAATCAAACAAACGAGACAAATATATTAGTCTTCTTCATGTATTTACTGTGCAAAATGATCCAATTTTGCATATCTGTGAGAGGCAAAAGTAAAATTAGAGTCAGGTGTTTTCAATCAATGGGGTGATAAATGTTACACATCCATAGTCAGACAAATTGTGTACTAACGTAGGAAATTCAAGACCATTATTACCCTCCCCAAGAGAGATCCACCAACAAATATCACACCAACAGCAAAATATGTAATGGTCAACAAGCTCAAAAAGAAAGCTGAGGTAACTTCTAAGCAACTGAAGGCCTTTTCTCACAACTTTGGTTAATATTAATGTTCATGAGTTTACAAATAGAAGAACACTGAACAACAATGGTGTAGCATAGCAAGGGTCACAAGGAGAAAGCAGCTTGAATTCTAAATTTTTTCGAAGATTGGATTTATATTAGGATTATTTTGGAATTATTAAAAAAAAAACTAAAATATAATCTATTACAATTTGATTCTTTAGGAATCTATTCAGTACAGCCTGAAATCTATAATTCTACTGTGATTTCATTTTTTTAGGAAATTATTCAATGCAGCCTGAAATCTATAATTCTACTGTGATTTGATTCTTTAGGATTTTTTTCAATGCAGCCTGAAATAAAAATTTTACTAGGATTTGATTCTTTAGAAAATGATTCAGTGAAGCTTGAAAAAAAAGTCTTGAAAGTACAGATTCAAAATCCAAATCAAACAAACGAGACAAATATATTAGTCTTGTTCATTCATTAATTGTGAAATATGATCCAATTTTGCATATCTGTAAGTTGCAGAAGTAAGATTAGAGTCTGGTGTTTTCAATCAATAGTATGATAAATGTTACAAATCCATCTCTAAAGAGTTTGGACTCCTCCAATCCACAGTCAGACAAAAAGTGTACAAAAACACAGGAAATTCAAATTCAAGAAAACCATTAGTGATCCACCAACAAATATCATATCAACAGCAAGGTGTGTAATAATCCAGCAAATTCTGATAATATCAGAAAAAGTCTGTGAGCTGAATCTCAAGAGAATGTGGGTCATGCAGCAAGACAATGACCCTAAGCACACAAGTCATTCTTCCACAGAATGGTTAAAGAAGAGTACACCATGTTACAATTTATTATGCAAATTATATTGTCCCCTGATTTTCCTAAATTAGAGTATAAATAGAATTTTATTGAACAAACCTCCCGATGATAACAGTATATTCTTAAAAAAAAAAAACACAATATTATGCACAGCAGAGTTTCACAACATTGTATAGGTTGTAAAGAACTGAAAATTTAAAAGCTATTTAAATCAAGTTACATGTTAACATAAGAACCCTTCTTTGATATTGCATCCACTGAACTTGTGAGTTTTGGAGAGTTTCTGCTTTAATTTCTTTGCATAATGTCAGAATAGCCTCCCAGAGCTGCTGTTTTGAGGTGAACTGCCTCCCGCCCTCATAGATCTTTCGCTTGCTGACACTCCAAAGGTTCTCTATAGGGTTGAGGTAGGAAAGATGATGGCCACACCATGAGTTTCTCTACTTACTTCTTTTTGTACCATGGAAGAAAGTGGTCAACCAGAAACTCTATACTTTGCTGCTGAGGTCACCAGCTCTCTCTCCATGATTCCGGCCCAAA
Organism: Astyanax mexicanus; assembly: GCF_023375975.1. NCBI lineage: Eukaryota > Metazoa > Chordata > Actinopteri > Characiformes > Acestrorhamphidae > Astyanax > Astyanax mexicanus. The sequence goes on from NC_064411.1 coordinate 31,831,993, forward strand.
ACATGACTCCACCTCCTCCTTGCTGACCTTGCGGCCTTGTTGGGATGTGGCGGCCACCCACCAACCATCCACTACTCCATCCATCTGAACCATCCAGGCTTGCACAACACTCATCAGTAAACAAGACTGTTTGGAAATTAGTCTTCATGTATGTCTGGACCCTTTAAAGAATCACCAGCAGCTTCAAATACCTGTTTGCTGGTTTGTATTGGTATTTTAGCAGCTACACTCCTAATATAATGAACTTGCCTGGCAGAAACCTTCCTCATTTTGCCTTCATCTGCACGAACCTGTCTGTGCTCTGAATCAGCCACAAATCTCTTCAAATTACGATGATCACGAATCAGTTTTCGTGAAATATCTAACATTTTCATAACGTGTCCAAGGCACGTTCGGCAGCATAGAGATCAATCCTTTTTCTATCCCCTGTTGCTTGAAACCTGTGGCCTGCCTGCTTAATAAAGTGGAACATCCTTCTTAAGTAATTTTCCTTTGATTGGGCTCACCTGGCAAACTAATTATTATAACAGGTGTCTGAGATTGATTTCAGTGATCCAAAGAGCCCTGAGATACAAAACCATCCATGAGTTTACTTAAGAAACAAAACGATTCATCTTTATGACACTTTGTAAAGCAGTGTAAAGTTTTTTAGTGTTTGGAACGGGCAGTTTATGGGAGGAAAACCACCAAACATATAAGAGCTGATGCTGTTTTTTTTTTATAAACCTAAATTTATCCAAGCTGGTGTGTGTTAATCTGGAGTTATTGCGGCACAAGGAGGTCACACCAGATACTGAAAGCAAAGGTTCACATACTTAACCAAATAGCAAGTGCACTGAGGATACTGTGTGTGTGTGTGTGTGTGTGTGTGTGTGTGTGTGTTCGCAGGGGTGTAAGCTTCAGGAGGCCAGTGATTGGACTGCTTGGCTGGTCAGCGTGCTCAGGGTACGGGGGGCGGTGGGTGGGGGGGGGGGGGGTGGGCTTGCACAATAAGCACTGGTTTAAATCTGAAACAATAAACACATGTAATGCAGTAAAAGAGAGAAGATTGAGCAATTGCTTCTCTATTAAGCTGAAAACATCTCCCAATCTCCCAGAACCACAACTATTGAACCACAACTCCAACATCAAACCACCGTCCAACACAGAACAATACAGACCCACCCACCCAACAGCAGCTACTGCACATTACAGAAAAAAACAACAACTCTGATCTTTAGAAAACAGGTCAGTGTGTCACACAGTGTCATTGTCTACTACTATTAATTCCTTAATTCAATTCCTATTGATGCATCCCAAAAATAAACATTTAACCAATGTTGAGTATCACTCTGAAACAAAGAAATTAATCAAAATATCATAAACCTATAAATATCTTTGATTTGTTTCATCCCATAGAGTCAAATTTCACTTAGATTCAATTAATTCAATTTTTAAGGAAATGATTCACTATGATTCTTTTTATTTAATGATTTAGTGTATAAAGTAATAACATGCCAAATTTCTCAATTACTGTATTATGTTTTTTTCCTTTAGGAAATTATTTAATGATGAATTAAATATTTTATTTAATTATGAACTCCCAAATTTGATCAAAATCCAATAGGATTCTTTACAAAACAACTTACTTAACTATTACATTTTGAAATTCATCTCAATTTAATTCCTTGAACACTTTGATTCATCACAAAAACTCAGATTTGGCCATTACTCAATTTGAACATTTAGGAAATGATTCAGTGCAGCACAAAAATATGATCTGATTCTTTAAAATATTATTCACTAGGTCATGACCAGAGTAAAACTTTAATTTAATCATGCTTTTATTTAATTTATTTTAAATGAGTCACCATATAATGTAGGGCAAAATTCTATTCTTTAGGAAATGATTCAAGGCATTGTAAAAACTCATATGTGATCAAAATAATAATAGCAAATTTTAACAATTTATTATTTAGTGAATCATTACTGAGTGAGCCATAATAACTGAAATTTGACCACAAATGTAAAAATATTATTCCTTAGCAAATGCAGCCAGATTTTTTTTTGAAAATGAGTCAGAGCCATCTGAATTCTAAATGTCTTCTAGGATTGGATTAATATTAGGATTATTAAAAAAAAATCTAAAATTGAATATATTACAATTTGATTCTTTAGGAAATTATTCACTGCAGCCTACTATCTAAACTTCTACAAAGATTTTTTTTTTATGAAATTAATTAATGCAGCCTTAAGTGTTTGATTCTTTAAGAAAAAGATTCAGTGCAGCGTGAAATAAAAAAATGTTAGAAATAAAAAAAAAATAGAACAATCTGATTCTTTAGGAAATGGTTCAATAAAGCCTAAATTATAAACTTCTGTTAGTATATGATTCTTTAGGAAATAATTCAGTGCAGCCTAAAATAAAAATACATCTAAAACAATCTGATATTTTAGATTTAAGCCTGAAATCTATCTTTTTATTAGGAATTGATTCTTTAGGAAATTATTCAGTACAGCATGAAATAAAAAAAATCTAGAACAATCTTATTGTTTAGGAAATTATTCAGTACAGCCTGAAATGTAAAATTCTACTGCAATTTAATAATTTAGGAAATTATTCAGTGCAACCTGAAATGTAAAATTCTACTGTAATTTGATTCTTTAGAAAAAAATATTTGGTAAAATATGAAATGAAAAATGATACCGTGATTTGATTCTTTAGGAAATTATTCGGTAAACCCTGAAATAAAAAAAAACTATATTGTGATTAGATTCTTTAGGAAATTATGTCTTGATCTCTAAAATAAGAAAAATGAAACCGTGATTTAATTCTTTAGAAAATTATTAATTAAACCCTGAAATAAAAAATGTGATTTGATTCTTTAGGAAATGATTCGGTAAATCCTAAAATGAAGAATAATACCATGATTTGATTCTTTAGGAAATTATTTGGTAAACTCTGAAATAAAAAAATATATATATTGTGATTTGATTCTTTAGGAAATTATATCTTGAACTCTAAAACAAAAAATGATACTGTTGTAGCACTCGTTATGTGCAACGCAGCAGCCACATTAGCTAGTTCACAAAATATCAGAAATTTTATACAACAGTATTACAATAGAAAAAATATATAGGCAGTAAATCCGGGGTTGGACCAGTATCAGAAGACTCTTTAGATTCGCTCGGAGGGCTCTGATTAAAATACAACAGACCGGAATATTTATACAGAGTTCAAGATGCAGGTTATTTATTAGAAGAACAAAAATAAATAAAATGTACCTTTAGTGACTATGAAGAGAATATGGGTGTGGATGAAATTAAATGGGGAAAGGAAAAAATAATAAAAAGGGGATGTGGCTTAATTCAATGGGGCTTAATACTGTAAATTCACTGAATGAGTTAATAAACAAAACAAAATCCAAAACCTCAAAATAAAGAAATACAGTGCATCTATGCAGTATCAAGTAAATCAGAACACAATCTGCTCAACAACCCTTACAGAACTCATTAACTAATCACAATCTTCTTCGTGAAACAGCATTTAAATGTAAAAAAAACCCAACAGTCCCCTTTTTTTATGTTTGTTTCAGTCCGTGTCTCTTCTTCTTTTTTTTTTTATGATTTGAGTTTGCTATTGTCAGAAAAAGTGGGTCTCTTCACTACCCGGGTAGACTACGTTTTTTTTTTTTTTTTTAGAGAGTGTGTGTGTGTGTGACTCTGCTCCTCTTATCTGTTTCCCTCCTTGAGGCGCCGTTGGGGCTCGGGTGGCGGGAAAACGCTCGCATAGGATTCTGGGGATCGTAGTTTCAGGGTTGGCTCGCCATCTTGGATTTGACAAGTTCACTCGTTTCTCCCGTCTATTAAAACAACCTATATAATGCAGGACTTTGTTAAGTAAGTCTGTATAGCGCGAATTCATCTTAACGTGTCTCTAACCGAGTAAAGAGCAAAAATACACACTTATAATCACATATATACACATATAAACAAAACGCTGGCTTAGCCTACAAATTAATAACGTTACTGAACTCAGTCATTTCACAGCACTTTATCTCACATATTTCTCACTCCGGTTGTATTAATAACCTTCTAACTTCACTATCAACACTTTTAACAGCTTAGAACATGAAAACACTAAGTTATATTCGCAAACTCTTTCCTAATCAGCAATATATGAACTCACCGGAGTCTCCCTCAATCAAACAGCGCAAAAGTTTATCCAACTCGGTTGATAACTAAAAAATCTCCAACGAGGGTACTTGTGTATCACTGTAGTACAGTTTAAACAGCGTCTTTACTCAATATTTCCTCACACACAAAATGGACATTTATCTCCAGCTCCGTGCAACACACACACGCTGGGAGAGAGCAAGGTAGAGAGAGAAAGGCTCCTCACAGGCTCCTCAGAATGGCTTTACCCAAAGAGTGCTTATTTTCACACTGTGATTTGATTCTTTAGCAAATGATTGAGTGCATTAGAGAGTATCAAACCTATTAGTATTGAACTTCAAAATCAATTTTATGCATTCAGGCTGACAGGTTCAAATTGTCATCGAATATGAAAAATATGATGATGTCAATCTGGTGTGTCTGAACTTTTGAGCAGTACTGCCCGTACTGTCCCGTCTTGTCGCCGACGGCGTTTTAATGCTGTGGTAGATATGATTACGTTACACGCTGCGTCCCCCTCAGTGTAATAAAAGCGGGTGTGTGTGTGTTTTCACATGTGCAGAAGCGTGCAGGCCTACATGTTCAGCCACACGTGCTGAAGAGCAGCTCTGTGACGTAAACTCCTGGATCTTCTCCCGCTCTTCTCCCACTCCTCTGCTGATAAACATCAGCGGGAGTAATGGATGGCTCTTGACGGCTCGCGTCCGCACCTAGCCTGGCCCCTCTCGGCCCTCCGGAGGGAAGGACTGTGTTCCAGGAACAGAGCGTGGAGGGGTTTCTGACCTGGAGAACTCCAGAGATCAGTCCGAGGGGTCTGACGCTGCTGGACTTTCTCTGACTGAGAGCTTTCACTGACTGATAACTGATCTTCCTGTATCTGTGTCTGCTTTCTCACATTATCTTCAGTTAACTCTCTGACTGTTTTCAATTACAACAAATTAAAATGTGACGTTTGCCAAAATCAACCAGGTTAGGGGTCACTTTTTTATTTTATTATAAAAACATAGACATCCCACCTCTCCCATAACTAGCGGGATTGTCCCACATAAATAGTGGCACTCTGATATGATCATAACTTTTTTGGAAGCAATAGAGCAGGGGTGTCCAAACTTTTTTTGTTGGGGGCTAGAAGGAGAAATATATTTGAAGTCACGGGCCACAGACAAACAAATAATGAAATATACCACGTTACATAATACATTTTCCTGATTACTTTCATTTACACACCATTTTACTTGACTTACTATCTTTATCTATCTTTGACAGAGTTGTGTAAACTAAGATTTTTCAAATTGAGGTTTAATTTCATGATGTCTCTTAATATTAAACTCCTTTTTCTGCGCTACCACTTCACTCTCTTCACTTTTAGAGTCTTTGGCCCGTTTTTCTGCGCTACAACTGAACACTCACGCCGCTTTTAGACTCTTTGGCCTGTTTTTTCTGCGCTACAACTGCAATAGAGCGAGACAGGGTGAGTGACGGACATAGAGGACATTCTGATTGGTCTGTCTTTGTGTTCTCTGTGGGCGGAATTTATACTTTTTTTACTCAACCCCTTTCTCTCGTAGTGCATCAGTTCAGCTTAGCTAATTCTGCCTATATTGCCTGTGGTGGTCTAATGAGTAAAACACATGTTGAGGTAAGTTTACTGGTGACATTCAGCTATACAGGTGTTATAGCTGAATATTGTGTTGCTATTCTTTCCATCAGTATATCCTTAGAATTGTTTTTCAAGACTGGAGTGAGGGTACTGTAACTAGCTTGGCTTTGCAGAGTGATTGTAGTTACTAACAGCATATAGTGTCCTATAATATTTGCCTCCTCACAAATTTCTTCAGTTTCTTCATACATATATATTTTTTTTACAGATTGTCAAGCTAACTTTAATATCAGTCAAAGATAACCTGAGTAAATACAAAAGGCAATGTTTAATGATGATCTCATTTATTAAGAGAAAAAAGCAATCCAATCCAACCTGGCCTTATGTGAAACTCCTGGTGAACCTTTCCAGGAGTGACCAACTTACTGAAATTGCTCCAAAAGGGCATGGATAACTCATGCAGGAGGTCTCAAAAGAACCCAGAACAACATTTAAAGAACTGCAGGACTTCCCCACCATACTTCTCACTTAAGTTCAATGCCGATGATTCAATAAAAAGAAAAAGAGTTGGCAAAAATGGTCTCAATGGGAGAGTTCCAAGGTGAAAACCACTGCTGACCAAAATGAACACAATGGTCCATCTCACATTTACCAACAAACATCTTGATGATTCCTGGGACAACATTGGGGAAACTATTCTGAAACAAAAACTTTTTGGAAGGTGTGTTTTCCTTTATATCTGACATAAAAATATATATTTATTTATTTATCTATTATAATTTTAGAAAAAGAACATCACGCAGAAAAGCCAACCATGTTAGTGCTAGTCTAATGGTTTGAGACTGAGTTCTGCTCTCTAGCACAAAATCCTAAAGAAGAATGTACGCCCAACAGTTTGTGACCTTAATCTCAGGCGTTCTTGGCTTCTGTAGCAGGACAATGACCCAAAGCACACCAGCATGTTTTGGAGTGGCTTAGTCTAAGTCTGTTTGAGATGCTGTGGGATGATCTTAAACAGGAGGTTTATGTTCAAAAACCCTCTGATGTGGCTAAATTCTGCAAAAACAATTATCTAAAGAAGAGTGGAACAAAATTCCTCCACAAATGATTAACTGCAGTTTTAGGGGGAAATAAAAACACACTACAAAATATAAACAAAAAAGTGACACAAGGAACTGAGCAATCAACGCACAGATTGGACGTTCCTCTGTGTGAAAACAAACCAACCTTAATTAGCCCCTCCCAGTGCAGCCCATTTCTGTTTTCTTAAGCATAGTGCTGATGTTCTACCAGACGTCTTCCATCAGAACATATTTAAGCTCTCAAAACAGAATTTGACTGATGAAGTGGAGAGCTAAGAGCCGTGTGACCCTCAGTGTTGTGAGGTTGTGCTACACTGTGGGTATTGGCACGAGTGTGTTGATCTACTCATCCTTCTGTAGAGCACAACTGTATGAGCAACAAATGTATTATGGATGTTGCATGTCATAAACAATTCCCACACTCTTAAAACGGCTGCAGTTGGCCTGTAGAGTCACTATGAAGAGTAAGTTACACTAATTCACACAATATTACTCAATTTACCTATTGTGTTATACAGTAGTAACCCCATACCAGATGTTATCAGTCCTAAAAAGGACCAGAAACAAAACTCATTCCACTGTAAAGTTCCCTTATAGTGTGCACACCAACTGGTTCTCTTTTGGATTCACTTTAAGGGGATTTTACATGTGCACTTATTAGTCCTGGTAAACCAGACTCTTGTTCATTTTCGCCTTTGATGCATTTTGTTTCGGCAGGTGTGAAAACAATAATTGGACTCGGATGCGGATCAAAACAACTGTACAGTAGCCACTAAATACTAAATAACTAAATACTGCAGGTGTAGTTTAATCTGATGCTAATCTGATCTGATTTGTCTCTTCACAACTACAAATTAAATGTATTTTATTGAGATTTTAAGTTATGGACCAACACAAAGTAGCACATAATTGTGAAAAGTGTGATGCACAAAAGTATTCAGCCCCCATATATCACAGCTGCAAGTCTTTTGGGGTTTGTCTCTACCAGCTTTGTGCATCTAGAGACTGACATTTTTGCACCATTCTTCTGTGCAAAACAGCTCAAGCTCAGCCAGGTTGGATGGAGAGCATCTGTGAACAGAAATGTTCATGTCTTTTCACAGAAGCTCAGTGGGATTTAGATCAGGGTAGATTAGGGTCATCGTCTTGCTGGAAGGTGAATCTCTTTTGTGAAAGTCTTTTGCAGCCTCCAACAGGATTTCTTCTAGGATTTCCCTGTATTTATATCCATCCATCCATCCATCCATCCAATTTCCTGCTGAGAAAAAAGCAGCCCCACAGCATGATGCTGCCACCACTATGTTTCACAGTGGGAATGGTGTGTTCAGGGTGATGAGCAGTGTTGCTCGTTTTCCACACATGACGCTTTGAATTTAGACCAGAAAATTCAACCTTGGATTCATCTAACCACAGCACCTTCTTCTACATATTTGCTGTGTTCCTTACATGACTTGTGGCAAACGACAAACCGAACTTCTTATGTCTTTCTTTCAACAATAGTTGTCTTCTTGGCCTCTTCCAGACCTGATTTGTGGAGTACATGACAGATTCTCCCATCTGAGCTCTGGATTTCTTCAGCTTGCTCTTGGAGACATCTTTGTTGGTTGACCACTCTTGGGGAGGGTAACAAAATGGTCTTAAATTTCCTCCATTTGAAATATTTGCCACCCTGATGAGCATCAACAATGTTTTTTTTCTGAGATCCTCAGAAATCTCCTTTTATCGTGCCATGATACACTTCCACAAACATGCATTGTGAACAGAAGACTTTGATGGATCCCAGTTTGGTAAATAAAACATCCCATTGATAGGAAACACCTGAATCTAATTTCAACTGCTAATCCTAGAGGTTCACATATGTTTGCCACTCAATATGTAATATTTGATCAGTTTCCTTAATAAATAAACTTCATTCAAATATTTGTATCCCATTGATTAACTGGGTTCTCTTTATCTAATTTTAGAACTTCTGGTGATCTGATAATGTTTTAGGCCAGATTTATGCATGAATATACAGTAGAACATTCTGAAAAGTTCCCAAACCTTCAGGCAGAACTTTAAGTGTAACAGGGCACCCCGTATAGAAGAGTTTATAGAGTTAATTTAATTTGTGTAGAACTATATGTAAAACCCCCTCAGTCTCCAATCAATTACATAACTGTTCCCAATGAAAACAACATCTAAAACTGGATGGAGACTGGATTCATGGTCCAAATTTAAAGTTCTTGGGCTTTTTTTGTGTGTTTTTGGCTTTGCACTTTAACATTACTGGGGGTCAGAGGCAGAAATCTTGCCAGAAAGTCCTGGGGACACAACAACTCACAATAAAGCACATAAAAACATGCCGTGTAAGTGTCACTTTGGTCCTCTCTGGGCTTTACTCAGGAGGATTGGTAATTGTATTTGCGAGATTTGAGGCAATAATATGTTCGGAGTTGGGGTTCGAGCAGTTCTCATCACTGAGATTCACACGGGAGAATAATGACATTTGGAAAGATAACGAAGAAGACCGTGAGCCTCGGGACATGAACTCCTGCAAAGACCTGTCAAAACATAATGACCACACAGGGCTTTCTCTTTCTCAAGCTCCTGGTAGAGCTAAGAGAGGGGAACCCTAAAGGCATTTTAGAGATGGCCTTCCATTCTAGGCATTTAGAGAAGACATGATGATTTCTTGGAATTAAAAAACAGCTGCCTGCAGAATGGAGAATTGTCCTGGTTTTTAGGATCTGCAGTGTTACAATGCTAGTCAAAAGCCTGGTACAGATGGGATTCGTTTGACTTGGGGAGGTGGAGTAAAGTTATTGCACCAGAAGGCTTTGGAAAAAAGTGAAGCAATTTTAGACCCAATATTGACAATTTGATAAAAAAAATATGTGAAGTAAAAGACATTTAAAGTAATGATTTGAAGTAAAAGTCCCAAGTTGCCCCAAGTCTTGTAGCATCTAGAGCCTCCTGGAGAAGTTCCTGCTTTACATTCCAGCCCCTTGGCCCAAAGGGTGGCCAATGGACCTAACTGGTGGCGATAAGGCAGCCAAAAAACAAGCAAGCAGCAAAACAGACATGTAAAAACACAAACACACATTCGCACCAATAACATAAATCAGAGTGTGCTGGGAGCTACCTTGCCACAGCATCATGAGCAGATACAGCTAAAATGAGCTCTCCCAATGGTCTCCCAAGATCTTCAGTGGTACAACTTAAAGTAGAACTCTGATGTAAAAAGTATTTACCTTTGATGAAGAGCACACCTCCTTTCTCCCACAGCATTCTGAGATCCAGAAATGTTAGCAGTTTGTCCAAAACCCTTCAGACTGGGTGACACGGGGCATAATTTGCCACAATAAATCACTTTTTCCACAGTTATTCAGGCTTAAAGCAGCTCCACACCTCATTGTTAGAATCTGGAGAGCCCTGACATTTAAAACTAGCCATTAAAACCTTAAAATGTGCACAAGAAGCTTATTAAAAACCACTATTTACGTCTTATAGCGCGAGCTTCAGCTCCGTGCACCGCCATTACTGAACTGATAATAACATAGACATATATACAGTATACAGCATCTCAAGGAGGTGTGGAGCTACTTTGAGCTTGGAAAAAGTGATTTTGACTCTTTTGCCCGGTTTTTCTGCGCTAGAAATGCGTATTCTCTCTGCTTTTAGACACTTTGGCCCGTTTTTCTGCGCTAGAAATGCGCACTCTCTCCGCTTTTAGACACTTTGGCCCGTTTTTTTTTGCGCTAGAAATGCGCACTCTCTCCGCTTTTAGATACTTTGGCCCGTTTTTCTGCGCTAGAAATGCGCACTCTCTCCGCTTTTAGACACTTTGGCCCGTTTTTCTGCGCTAGAAATACGCACTCTCTCCGCTTTTAGACACTTTGGTCCGTTTTTTTTTGCGCTAGAAATGCGCACTCTCTCCGCTTTTAGGTACTTTGGTCCGTTTTTCTGCGCTAGAAATGCGGAAATACATGGTAGTTTGAGCAGTTTTCACATGTTAGTGGCGGCAACTGAAGACACAAAATAGAGTGTTGTTGTGCTTTGTTCTGAGTGTGTGTGTGTGTGTGTGTGTGTCGTGCTTTGAGCTGAAAGTGTGTATGTTGTGAAGAGGGATTTGTTGAAGGAGGGATGCTGTCTGAGTCTTAGCCCCTATCACTCTGGAACACAGATAAGTTTCAAAGCATTACTATCAGCCTGGAGACTGCAGAAAAACAGCCCGCAGTACACACACACACACACACACACACACACTCTGGAGTGGCTTCAGAAGGATACAATCACATGCCAGCACACGGTTTCACTATGGCATGCAAACCACCTTTCTATTCAACCCAAACTGATACAGTAGCGGTTAAAGTGATTAAACATCGCGCATTTAAAAGGATTTAACATCTTGTTACGAAGTTTTGTCAATGAGCCCACTTTCATTACTACAGCTCTGGAAAAAAATAAGAGACCACTTCAGTTTCTGAATCAGTTTCTCTGATTTTGCTATTTATAGGTTTATGTTTGAGTAAAATGAACATTGTTGTTTTATTCTATAAACTACGAACAACATTACTCCCAAATTTAAAATGAAAATATTGTCATTTACAGCATTTATTTGCAGAAAATGAGAATTAACAAAAAAAGATGCAGAGCTTCTAGACCTCAAAAAAATGCAAAGAAAATGAGTTCATGTTCATAAACATTGCTTTTGGACAACTTTATGCTTTACACTCCAGGTGCAAAAATCAAGCAGTTCAGTTTGGTTTGATGCTTTGTGATCATTCAGTTTCCTCTTGATTAAATTCCAGAGGTTTTCAATTTGGTAAAATCAAAGAAACCCATCAATTTTAAGTGGTCTCTTTTTTTCCAGAGCTGTATATACACATCAATCAAGCATAACATTATGACCCATCTTCAGAATGGAGTGCTCTCTAGGATCAAGATTTTTGGTACAACTTTCTAGGATCAAGATTTTTAAGAATTGTCTTATGGGTGAAGGCTTTAGAGAAGAGTGTCCAAGATGTAGGTATTGCTGGATGTAGGTATTTAAAAAGACTCTCCAGGATGGAAGATTTTGCAAATGCTCTCCACCAGACTGTACAGAATGGAGGATTTTGCAAATGCTCTCCACTAGGGTGGAGATTTTTGAAAGTGTTCCTTAAGGTGGAAGGTTTTGAGAATGTCTTCCAAAATGGAGATTGGTGAAAACACTCAATAAGAATTTTGGTTTAAGTTGATAGTTGATATTTCTGAAAACACACCGCTGGCTTCACAGAGTTGTTTATAGCTTTTGGCAACCAACAGCAACCAAAAATCTAGGATCAAGATTTTTAAGAATTGTCTCATGGTTGAATGTTTTTGAAAAGAACATTTTCGTAGATGATTTTTGATACGACTCTCTAGGATCAGGTTTTTTAAGAATTGTCTTATGGGTGAAGGTTTTTGAGAAGACTGTCCAAGATGTAGGTATTGCTGGGTGGAGGTATTTCTGTAGAACATTTTCGTAGAGGATTTCTGGTAGATTTTTAAGAACTGTCTCATGAGTAAAGACTGTCCAAGATGTAGGCTTTGCTGCGTGAAGGTATTTAAAAACATTCTCCAGAATTTTGCAAATGCTCTCCACTAGGCTGAAGATTTTTGGAAGTGTTTCTTAAGCTGGAAGGTTTTGAGAATGTCTTCCAAAATTTGAATATTTGTGAAAACACTCAGTAAGGATTAAGATTTTTGAAAACACATCGCTGGCTTCACAGAGTTGTCCATAGCTGTTGCCAACCAACAACTTTCATTATCATAGATAAACAACAGAAGATGTATCTGAGAAAAGTTAGATTGTTAGATTTTTAAACTATTGCAGCACTCTAAAGTGCTAAAGTAGTGGGGGAAGGTAAAGTAGGGGTGTTTTGTGTGTGTGTTTGCATGGCATTCTTCCCGTACAAGCGGGTCGCTTCCACTTTGAATCAGCCGCTGACCCTTTACCAGCTGGGTGTGAATAGGCGGTCGCTGACGCTCGGCTCTAATGCCATGTTTAAAGCTGAAAAACAAAGAGAACAAAAACAAAATTAGGCTCCATTGAGGGCAGAGAGAGAGAGATAGACGGAGAGCCATCGCTCCCATCATACACACCTCCGGGAACATGCGGGCGTATTGAACTCACACGCACAAACCCTGACGCTGCGGCAGCCCCGTCTACAGTGGGCCTCTCAGCTCAAGTGGGTTTCTGTCTTAACACATCACCCCAGATTAACTCTTCACAAACCAGAGGACAATAAACACAGAAACGAGAGCCTGGCCTTTCAGCTCTTCACTGAGAAACAATGTTTTGGGTTCATACACCCCCGTTTTTCCAGTTTTTATTGAGATTTAAAGCAACATTTAAAGGGATTTTCTTGGCATTTCTTGTTTCTGGGCTCCTCCAACATTACATTACATTACATTACATTTGGCAGATGCTTTTGTCCAAAGCGACTTACAAAAGTCAAGTACAAAAGTAATAGAAGTTAAAGGTAAAACATTTTTAGATAGGGCCTAAAGGAGGTCAAAGGGAAATAAGGGGATAGAGGAGTGAAGCAGGGGAAGAAGGAAATGAGGTTAGAAGTAGTTAGTGTGTTAGAGGTGTTAGGAGAGTAAGTGCTATTTGAAGAGCTCTGTCTTCAGGAGTTTATTAAAGATAGTGCGAGATTCTCCTGATCTGGTAGTGGAAGGTAGTTTGTTCCACCATTGGGGAACTCTGTATGAGAACAGTCTGGATTTGTGCTTGGTGTGAATGTTTGTTTGGTAAAGCGAGGCATTTATTAACATTTATTGGAGGAGCGCAGTGGCCGGGAGGTAGCGTAAGCCTTCAGGAGTGAGTGCAGGTAGGAAGGAGCTGTTCTGTCATCACATTGTAGGCGATTGTAAGAGCTTTGAATTTGATGCGAGCATCAACTGGTAGCCAATGGAGCTCAATGAGCAGTGAAGTGACATGAGCCTGTTTTGGCTGGTTGAAGACCAGACGTGCTGCCGCATTCTGGATCATTTGGAGTGGTTTTACTCAACAGAAACAACACAACAACAGAAACAGGGCAGCTGGTTAGAGTTGATGGGAAAATAGATGGAGTTAAATACAGGTAAATCCCGGAAGAAAGCTTGTTGGATGCTGCAAAAGACTTAAGACTGGGAAGAAGATTCACCTTCCAGCAAGACAATGACCCTAAACATACGGATTAAAATCAGATTTTTTAAAATAAAGATGGTAACAGTATTACAGGGAAAACCAAGCACAGGTGTAGCTAACAACAGTAAGGCAGCATAAACAAACAACATACTAACACTAATCATGGGCAAGGCAGAGAGCAGGGTCCCAAAACCGGCAAGGGTCTAAACCAGAACACAATTAGAAACAGAGGGGCTAAGCTAAGACAGTAGTCAGTAAACAAACAGGCAGAGGTCATACACAAAAGGCAAAGAGGACAGAGAGAAAGCGACGTAGAAGAGCTAGAGACTAGAGTAAATCTCGGGCACAGAGAACAGGAAATGAGGGGTGTTTATACAAGGAAGCACAGGTGAAAACAATGAGACTACTAAATAGGAAGGAGAGTCCGTGAGACGCAGTGGCACGTGACTGGGAGAGTCTGGGGGAGAGAGCAAAGGGGAATTCTGGGAAGTGTAGTTCTGAGTCACTGAATTAGCGGCCATGCCAGGCAGACAGGAAGTGGTTGGTCTGACACATACAGTCAGAGCTACAGTTGAATGGTTTAGATCAGAGAATATTCATGTGTTAGAATGGCCCAGTCAAAGTCCAAAAGACCTAAATCAGGAAAATTGCTGTTCACTGACGCTCTCCATCCAACCTGGCAGAGCTTGAGCTGTTTTGAAAAGAAGAACGGGCACAAATCTCAGTCTCTAGATGTGCAAAGCTGTTAGAGACAAACAGAACCTTAAAAGACTTGCAGCTGTAATTGTGAAAAGTTAAAGGTGTCTCTACTAAGTATTGATATCAAACTTTTTAGATCATTATTTGATTTAAATTTTGAAAAACATACAGTACAGGCCAAACGTTTCGACACACCTTCCCTTTTTCACTGAGTTTTCTTTATTTTCCTAACTATTTACATTGTAGATTCTCACTGAGGGCATCAAAACTATGAATGAACACATGTGGAGTTTTATGTACTTAACAAAAAATGGTGAAATAACTAAAAAATTATATTCCAGTTTCTTCAAAATAGCCACCCTTTGCTCTTATTACTGCTTTGCACACTCTTGGCATCATTCTCTCAATGAGCTTCAAGAGTTGGTCACCTGAAATGGTTTTCCAACAGTCTTGAAGGAAGGAGTTCCCAGAGGTGTTTAGCACATGTTGCCTCTTTGCCTTCACTCTGTGCTCCAGCTCACCCTAAACCATCATGGATTGGGTTCAGGTCAGGTGACTGTGGAGGCCGGGTCATTTTTTGTTAAGTACATAAAACTCCATTCATAGTTTTGAGTGAGAATCTACAATGTATATAGTCATGAAAATAAAGAAAACGCACTAAATGAGAAGGTGTGTTCAAACTTTTGACCTGTACTATACATCATTTTTGATAGTTTTTTTTTTATAAAATTCATTTAAGTTTGTGGTTGTAAGGTGACAAAATGTGAAAATGTAGATTTGTTGCTTTTCGCTTTGACACCATGTTCATTGCTACTTGTTACTTGTCTGTGTGAGACCCTGAATGTGGGGGGTCTGTACATATTTTTGCCAAAGCTGAGAACTGGTTAGGGGAAAACTACCCGCAGGGGGTTAGGATAGTGCTATCAACCCTGAACAAGGGGAAATTAACCCTGGGGTCAACACACCACTGCAAAGGTTGAGAAAATGACCAATAAATATTTAGCGAAACCCACAAAGAGACAGGTTGTGTGCTCTTCTCAAGGTTATAAATGCTTCTTATGTTGAGATTTTAGGCTTTCGTTGGCAACAATCGAAATCTAAAGAGCCTTTTTGTCTCCCAAATGTGAGGACTGAGACTCTGAATATGAATTAATATGAATATGAAGCAATACAACACAGCACAGACACCAGTGCTGCTGTGATGAGCTATGGTGATATAATTGTACAGCAATGGTGTTGTCTCTTCCATACGCCAAGTCGTATGTTTCTGCTGGAACGACGGGCCGGGGCGAGGCCTCTTGGGTAAAATACAATAAAGGCCCATAGATTAGATATGACAGATATTATAGAGCTACAAATGACTCCGCTCTCCGTTCTTCTTGTTGTAACGATGAGGTAATGTTAGAATGGATCGTTGGATTGTACCGCTGTGCACCTGCCACGTCTTCTCATCAAGCTTTTCCTCAATAATAAGTGCGTTCCCATCGTTAATGACCATTAAATGTTACAGACTCTACATGTCAACACTGAGGAGGATTTCCACAGAGACTGATCTGATCATATCTGATTAGATCAGGGCTCATCCAAACGTCAACAGATTTAACCCACCAGTTCATTACCTTACAACACTTTAGTTATGGACACATCAATCCAGATGACTCCACCAGAGTCATCACATGATTCTCATTGTCTTCTCATTGTGTTGTTTTTAATGTTAATCAAATTCAACAGGTGGTGTTTTCCCTCCAAAGCAGCTACAGACAGAAATCTGGCTCATTCAGAAGCCGAGTTTTAATTGCTTTAATTGCTGCTAATAGGCAATGAACACGAAAACAAAGAGGAAATATTTCTTCTTATAAAAACTTATAGGAGCTCTATGCGATTCTGTCAGTAGAATATCTCTGGTAGCATTGCGGCTCCAAACTAGCAATGCCCGGATGCTGTGTCTCCTAACATCACATCACTTCAACCCTGCCGAGGTTGGCGGCTGTTAGCATCCTGACTAACCTGCAGCAACCTTGCAGATACTGGCCGCTGACCCTGGTAGCACTGCGGCTCCAACTCAGCTCAGCCTGGCTGTTTGCATTGTGACTATCCTGCTCCAAACGAAAAACTGGTGTAAAATGGTTTTTAATGCATTAGCATACGAGTGGATTGAGTAAATAAAATGTAACTATGGGACTGTTCTGCTGTGTGGACAGCAGAAGCTGAAGCTTGCCTTTGCAGTGCAGGGTGGACAAACTGCACATCAGGGTGGACTCATGAATGACAGAAAATAAGAATAAGTGCAAATAAGAAGTGTATGAAGCATGCAAATCAATTTTTGCTGTACTCCAGGACTACTGAATATGACATTCCATTAACATGACACTGATTATTTGAACAATATTTCTGTTTTATTCCAAGACTAAGAAGCATTGGACACGCTGGTCCAAGAAGCTGCCCCAAATAAAATAGCAATGCGTCTGTCAGCAGAGCCAGGACAAGGTGAGACAAGTGCTAATTAGAATACACAGGTTTATTACAAACACAGATCCCAAAAGGGATTGGTGTACACAGTACAGCAAGTAAACAAATGGGCAGCAATAAATAGCAACATACCAAAACGTAGAGCCAAAACCAAAGTTGGTACACTGTAAGACAAGCAGGAATAAAAGGCAGGAGGCAAGAGAGTAGTCAAAGAGGAAACTTGAGGGCTAGGCAAGAAAAGAAACTAAGAGCAGAATAGGGTCGAAAACAAGAAGGCAAAAAATCAAGGAAAACATGTCGTAACAGAGCTAGAAAACTAGATAATACTCGGCAAAGAGCAAAGGAAACAGAGGAGTCTTTATACAAGTGAAAACAGGTGTGACAAATGAATAATCAGAAGGTGGGAGAGGCTGAGCGCCGCAATGTTGCGTGTTCAGCCGAGTGATTGTATTCTGTAGGCTGAGAATGCTGGGAAATGAAGTCTTTAGGAGAACTTTTGTCCTGAATAGGCAGACTGACAGCGTCAGGACTGACAGCATCAAAAAAAAAGTCAGAGAGCACCTGGCTCTTAAAGGCAATGGCAGTTGAAACGCTGATTGGTTTATTTCATGTTACACCCAAAACACATCCATGATTTGAGCCGTGCAAGGCATACATTTCCCGTTGTTATGATAGCAAAGACACACTGACAGACCCTTAATGAAGCTGCACAGTGCAAAGATGACGAGTGAGGGCCTAAAGTGTTTACCACTTAACAGGACAGCATTTTTGTAAATTGTCTGCCTGATATTACACACCTAAATCGTGAAGATTTCTATTGAAACATTACATAAAAAGCTTTCATGTTTGATAATAAATGTTACTGCAAATTCTAATTGTAATTTTAATAGAAATTATTTAAAAATCTAAGGGTATCACTTTAAAATAAGACTACCTTTATAAAGGGATTATGAATGGTTTATTAATGAGTTTATTAATGGTTAATTATTAGGTTGCAAATACTTTAAAAAACATTAATAAGCAATAATTAAGTTATAATAATTAAGTTAATAAATATATGAGAACACATAAACAGAAATGTTTAGCAGTGAGCTAATTTGCAAATTTGATTCCACACTCATTTCTACTGTCAAACCTCATATCTCCCTAAATACTGATCTTATTTTGTGCTTAAAGCTGTCAAATGAATATATTTTTAGGTATATTTAACTATTTACTATATGACTAAGCAAACAATGGATCACTGTTGCCTTTTCAACTGATGTGTTGTAACTGTTTATGAATGTTTTTTTTAAGCATTTACAACCTAATAAATAATAATGAATAAACTCATTTATAAACCACTTATAAACTCTTTATAAGGGTAGTCTTAGTTTATATTTAAGTGGCACCAATGTAAGTAAATCTACAACTTTAAAAATATAATGAATAGTCATAAAATTGGCTCTTTCCATTTTAAATTCAGTATTTTGCTGAATACAAATCAAACATTTCATATCTTCCAAACCTTTAGTTTCGTAAGAGTTGTCTAGTTTTTACGTCTATTTTCAAACATGCAGAATTTGGGTTTATTCCTGTTACTGATCAGTAATTATTAAGTGGAGCAGAGAGAAAACAGGCAGCTTCTCACAGTGTTCTGTAGGAGATTTCAAAACCCTCAAATTTTCAGAGTGTAAATAACTTATTTTACTGCAGAAAAATAGGAGTTTTGTATCACATACGCTTGTAGCCTGTATACGGAACAAGGCATTTTAAGGGATTAAGCAGGATTAAGTGCAATAAATAGTCCAAAGAATCTAAAAGTTTTAGTAATTATTATTTTTTTAATAAAAATTGACAAAAGACACAGTATTGATGATCCAGTTGTTTTTAAGTTTTTGAAGGTAGAGAAAAGCAATAAAAAAGACAGAAATAAATAATAATGACCCAGTGGGCTACAAACCACCTGTTAATTATATCATTTTACAGACAGCCTGTGAAAAAGCTCCACAGTTAGCCCCTTCTTGCTTAAGCGTGAATATTGATTCTAAGCGAACAGATTGTTCCTCAATCTGTTTCTGAGTCATCGTCCTCCACGTCTCCTCGAACGCTGACCATCTCCATATCATAAATCCACACTAACAAGCTCCATTGGGTGATAAAAACGCTCAGTGTCTCCATTTCCTCTGATTGGAGGGAAGATTTATCTGTTGATGTTGAAGAGCTTCCAGAGCGCTTTAATCACGCGCCACGCCGTTAGAGAGGAGCAACAGCTGAGCGAGTGCGTCTGCAGCCCGTCACCAGTAAACACCAGCTCCAAACCTTTCCTCTGGGCTGGAACTGAGAATTTAATAAAACCCATAGAGTTTCGCCCCAGTGAGACTTCAACTCAGCAGTGGGATAGAAGTGCTCGTCTGCAGGGATTCAGACTGACAAAGATCTGGCAACTTATCTAGAAATAAGGAATACACAGAAACGCTTGGACCCACCTGAATGAATCAATGTTTTCATAATTGAAATGACATTCGGTTATAAAAGCTGAGAGCAGTTTACATTCTGCAGTGAGTGTTTATTACTGAATTTAAGGAATTACTTTTAAGCATTTTAAGCATCTATAATATATTATCCAGTATCTATCCATAATCTATACATTATTCAGCACCTATTCTGATATATTCAGTATTAATTATGAATTTATCAGTATCTACTTTTAATTATTCACTACGTATTATGAACAACTCAGTATCCACTATAAACTTGCCAGTATCTTTTAAGAATTCCTTACTATCCACTATGATTCCTCTAGCATGGATTATTCAGTATCTACTATGAATTAGTTACCATCCACTATAATTTGTTTTGTATCTACTATTAATATTTAGGGCTTGCTATGATTTATTCAGTTTCCCTTGTGGACATTTTTTAACGACTACAAATTATTCCGTATCCATTTTATTATTATTTTTAGGATCTAATATGAATTTCTAAGTATTCACTATGAATTATTCAGTATCCACTATCAGGGTTTCAGTATTTATTTTGAATTTCTCAGTATCTGCTGTGAATTATTTTGAATCCTCTTTCAGAATTATTTATTAGCTATTATGAATATTTTTAAGTATCCATTAAAAAAAATCATATCAACTGTGAATTTTTCAGTAGCCACTATGAATTTCCCATCATCTATCCTGAATGATTCAGTGTCCACTATCAGTTTTTCAGTATTTCTTTTGAAATTCTCAGTATCGATTAGGACTTATTCAGTTTCTACTGTGAATTATTCTGAATCCACTATAAATTATTTAGTATCTACTATGAATATTTTTAGTGTCTATCAGTCTCTACTGTATATTATTTAGTATTCACTATGAATTCTTTAGTATCTATTATAATTTCTCAGTAAACATTACGAATTCTTTAGTATCCACTATGAATTTTTCAGTATCTACTGTAAAATCCTCAGTATCTACTATAATTTTTTCCATATTTATTGTGAATCATTCAGTATCTATTATAGATTATTTAGCATTTCTTTTATTTAGTGCCTGTGATTATACACTCAGTATAGCAAATAGATTACTTGTTAACTACTATGAATAATTAGATATTTAGTTTGAATTACATATCATCCACTGTGAATAATTTACAATTAACTTCAAATTATGAATTAATGTAAAATATTAGTATTTATTGTGTATGATTCAGTATCTATTACATATTATTCAGCATCCACAGGGAATTATTCCGTATTCCATATTTTTAGGATCCACTATGAATTTCTAAGTATCCAGAATGAATTATTTAGGATCTACTATCAGTTTTTCAGTATTTATTTAGAATTTCTCAGTATCAATTACAAATTCTTTAGTGTCTACTGTAAATTATTCTGAATCCACTATGATTTATTTGGATCCACTATGAATTCAGTATTTTTTCAGTACCTCCTATCAGTTTTTCAGATTTTTTTTAGAATCCATTACAAATTCTTCAGTATCTGCTGTGAATTATTCCGTATCCACAATGAATTACACAGTATCCACTATAAATGATTTAGTATCTATTATGAATTTCTCTGTTTACATTACAAATTCTTTAGTATCAACTATCAGTTTTTCAGTATTTATTGTGAATGATTAAGTATCTATTATAGATTATTTAACATCCACTGTGAATTATTTAGTATCCACTATGAATTCAGTATTTTTTCAGTACCCCCTATCAGTTTTTCAGATTTCTCAGAATCCATTACAAATTCTTCAGTATCTAATGTGACTTATTCCGTATCCACAATGAATTACACAGTATCCACTATAAATTATTTAGGATCTATTATGAATTTCTCTGTATACATTACAAATTCGTTAGTATCTACTGTGAGCTATTCAGTATCAACTATCAGTTTTTCAGTATTTATTGTGAATGATTAAGTATCTATTATAGATTATTCAACATCCACTGTGAATTATTTAGTATCCACTATGAATTATAATTTAGTGTCTGCGATTATATACTCAGTATATCAGTATATCCGTGTGAATTACTCCTAATCCACTGTGAATAATTTACAATATACTATAAATTATCCATTATCTACTGCAAAACTTTCAGTATCAATTAAGATTTTTTTAGTATTTACTTTTAATTATCCACTATGTATTATGAACAACTCAGTATCCACTATAAACTATCCAGTATCTTCTATGAACTTCTTGTTATCCATTATGATTTATCTACCGTGGTCTATTCAATATCTGTTGTGAATTAGTTGTGATCCACTATAATTTATCTAGTATCTATTTTAAATGATTAAGTGTCTGCTATGATTTATTCAGTATCTCCTATGCGTTTTTTGTAACTACTACAAATTATTCCTTATCCGCTATGAATTATTTAGTGTCTACTACCAATGATTTAGTTTTATTGAATAATACACTATAATCATTTATTTAATGAATTTCACAGTCAGGTTATATGGCAGAAATTGGATGTAAAGAAAGTGTTGATGGGTTAAGCCGTGATTTACGTTCTGTTTTGGCTGCAGTTTTGATAAACTTTATATTTGACCCTCGAGCCACAGCGCTCTTTCCTTATAGGGTAAATTTATCAGCCCGTGCGAGCTGTTTACACACGAGTCTAAATGTGTTAATAAGTGGTTTATACACACACACCAGTGACCCGATTCTGCTCTAGCGGCTTAAACATCACACTTCCCCCCCCTACATCTCCAGCGGGACAGTAATGGAGGTGCTGTGTATGCGTATGGTCAATAACAGAACAGGAACAGCTGCTGGTCTGGATGCTGGAGTGTGAGAAAGCACGGCTCAGGCTGCATATCACAGTCAGGTCAGCCTGAGCTTTACTGGATAACGTCTGATTTATTCAGCTTCTGCTGCACGATAAGCAGTGATTAGCTGTAGCTCGTTACTGTTTCCAACTAACTACTGAATTGTGAACAGCGGAAATTAAATCATTCATGGTATCTTTTAGATAAAATGCAGTGCAATCAGTTGTCTTTAGAACTCACTTTATTAGTGAATAGAGTCTAGCTGTGTGTAATTTAATCTCAGTATAAATATAAACACCTGTTCTGTGAAGACCTCATTGGTTTGTTAGAGAACACTAATGAAAACAGCATCATGAAGTCCAAGGAACTCACCAGACAGACCAGAGATGAAGTTGTGGAGAAGTTTTTGAGCATTCCAAAGAGCACTCAATTCAATTCATCAACCAAAAATAGAAATAATATTGTACAACTAAAAAAAAAAAAAAACTACCAAGACATGGCCGCCCACCCAAACTGACAGATCGAGCAAGAAGAGCACTAGTTAAAGTAGCATCCAAGAGACCCATGGTCACTCTGGAGGAGCAGCAGAAATCCATAGCTCAAGTGGGAGCATCTGTCCAGTAATGTACTTCAAAGATCTGGCCTTCACAGAGTGGCAAGAAGAAATCCATTGTTAAAAGAAAGACATAAGAAGTGAAATTTGTAGTTTGCCAAAAGCCATGTAGGAACACAGCAAATATGTGAAAGAAGGTCATGTGGTCAGATGAGACCAAAGTTAAACTTTTTGACCTAAATGCAAAGCGCTACATGTGAAAAGTAACACTTCTCATCACCCTGAACACACCATCCCCACTGTGAAACATGGTGGAGGCAGCATCATGCTGTGGGGATGCTTTTCTTCAGTAGAGACATATAGAGAAGCTGCTCAGAGTTGATGGGAAGATGGATGGAGCTAAATACAGAGAAATCGTAGAAAAAAAAACAGTTGGACACTGCAAAAGACTTGAGAATGGGAAGGAGATTCACCTTCCAGCAAGACAATGACCCTAAACATACAGCCAGAACTACAGTGGAATGGTTTATATCAAAGAATATTCATGTGTTAGAATGACCCAATCTTAAATCCTATTCAGCTTCTGTGGCAAGACATGGAATTTGCTGTTCACAGACGCTCTCCATCCAACCTGGCTGAGTTTGAGTAACAAGTCCGATCTTCTGAAACATTTTAAACATGCCATATACCACCAATGTAGAACATCCATCCATCTGTTTGTGACCTCAAGCTGAAACGAACTTGGGTTCTGCAGCAGGACAATGATCCAAAACTCACCAGCAAGTCCACCTCTAAATGTGTGAAGAAAAACAAAGTGAAGACTTTGGAGCAGCCTAGTCAAAGTCTAGGGAAAACATTACAGACCCCAGCTCCGTTTTCTGGTAAAGGACAAAAAAGAAAAGCAGGAGAATCAACTGGATGGAGGTTTTGCATCAAACAGACATCAGATATTACAATATCTAATTTCCACAGCATCACATGCTAATTCAAATAACGTCAAGACACTGTAGTGACTTAATCCAATAGTAGACTTCAAACATCACAATGTCCAATTCTAATTGCATGTGTGTGTTTATGTGTGTGTGTTTATATGCGTAAGTGTGTGTGCGTGTGTGTGTGCATGTGTGCGTGTGTACTTCTATTGGACCCCAAGCAGTGCTCCTCTGTTCCTGCCAGCAGTGTAAGGAAGTCAAGGTGCAGTGTGAGATAGAGGAACAGCGAGGTAGACCAACACAGAGCTCTGAACCTGTTACTGCCAGAGCTGAGTGTTCTTCACTAATCAGGACCACACACTCCTCAGGGAGAAACACACACACACACACACACAGTCCATGAGTGCACTCCACCGTAGCCAGGGTGGGGAATATAAGAGAGATTGAGTGTGTGTTGTTTATCTATGAATGAGAACATGGCTTTGTGTCTGCAGGCCCCTGTGTGTGTATTTGTGTGTGTGTGTGTGTGTTTGGAAGGGAAAGACTGGACGGACTTCACAGAGCAGCTTTAATCTGTCCGGAGAGAGAGAGAGAAGCGAGTGAAATTTACAGGAGAAACAAACAGAGCAGGGAGTTTTCTTTTATTCCATCAACATCAACTCTGTGATTCTCCATCAGAGCCTGAGTTGCACAACAACACTGAGAACCAACAGACAACTAAATCAAAGACCACTGGCCCCGTCTTCCCACAGTCCTCTGCAGTGATCAGCTCAGCTGCACGTACCGCAAATATACATTATATATATATATATATATATATATATATTATATACAGTCCTGGTCGAAAGTGTTGGGACCAAGTTTATTATCGTTCATGAAAACGGACGAAATAACGAAAACTGAAACTGAAAAAACATTTTGGTTAACTAAAACTAATATTTATTATCATTAAATTTGAATACAGGTACACAGTAGGGGTGTGAAAACGTGACGATAAAACGTGACGATATTTCTCGTCAAGCTTAAACCTATCTCGCGGGAAAGAAAAACAGTAGGTGAGCTCCGCAATACAGTTAAAAAGCTCCGCGCGATAGTAGGTGAGCTCCTAAAAGAAATTTAGGAGAAAAAAACACAAACCATAGGCTTAATATGACTGGTTGCACTTATTGTTTGCAATATATGAGACCTAGAAAAGTTTTATTTTTATTTTTATTCTTATTTCTATTTCTTATAAAACCAATGTGTGAGAGAAACCAGTCTGTTAAGTTTGCGTTATATGATTTTGTCAAATAAAACTCTAGTTTTCAAGCCTTTTTAATTTTTAACTTTTTCTTTAAAATTTTATTTTAAAATCTTGACTCGTTCTCGTGAACCCGGTATCGTGTCTCATCTCATCTCGTGATATTAGTGTCTCGTCACACCCCTAGTACACAGTGTAACGAAATTAACCAACACGGTGTAACATGGAGCAACAACACAATAGACAACATAAAGTGCAAAACTGTAATTAAAGTGCGACATAAAACTTTACAATAAATCCAATAAATACAAAAGACGAGTGCAGTACAGATACAGTACAATGAAATATGCATAGTGAGGATAAGGTGCAGAGATGTGTAACATACTGTAACATATAGAACATACATGATCATAGAAGTTACAGAGGTAGAGAGTTTATAGTTTTTTTTTTAAATGAAGCAGGAAAATATTGCTGATAGAGGTAGAGACATTTCGGTCTCTGTGTGTTGAGTGAGTGTGTGCTCATTGTGCATGTTTGTGTGTGATTGGTGAGTTTAGAACAGTCTTTGTGTGTGTGTGTGTGTGTGTGTGTGTGAAAAGTGGTGGTGGGGGGTTTAGTTCAGTTCTGTGTGAGTGTGTAGGATAAGTAGTGGTGGGGTTGGGGGGGGGGGGGTCAGATTCGTCTCTGTGTGTTGAGGAGTCTGACTGCCTGTGGGGCATCTGTGACCAAGACAGCAAGTCTTTGTGATGCATCAAGAGCCACGGTATTCAGGGTAATGTCAGCATATCACCAATAAGGACAAACCACATCCAACAGGATTAACTGTGGACGCTGTAAGAGAAAGCTGTCTGAAAGGAATGTTCGGGTGCTAACCCGGATTGTATCCGAAAAACATAAAACCACGGCTGCCCAAATCACGCAGAATTCAATGTTCACCTCAACTCTCCTGTTTCCACCAGAACTGTCCGTCAGGACAATAAATTATTGTGGTCTAAAACCAGGTGTTTCAGTTTCATTGTCCAACCCCTGTACACCCCACAACATTAGAACTAGAAATATTTAATGAAGATTATGCGAGCAACAGATCAATTCAAAAGTTGGCAATGAAAAAATGGGTTATCCCCAAGACTCCCATGTTCTGCATTCGTCTGTGAAAAGTAGAGTAACAACTCTGATCTTCTGAAACATTTCATAAATGACAAATACCACAGAATACCACCTCCTCAATAGTCCTTTATCAGCTGAGTCTAGAGCACAGTGTTTTAGGCGGGTGGTCTTAATGTTTTGTCTCATCCTTGTTTTTGCAAATGGACTTCATGTGCTGTATATCATCTTTAATATTAATGTTAAGATGTTATGATGTCTGATATGACTGTATGATGTATGAGGAACACACACATAGCTGAGAGCTCATTAGAGGGCTGAATTCATGGCACCAGTCCAATTGTGTGTGTAGCCATGTTTGTGTGTGTGTGTGTGGGGGTTTTTGCTTCAACACTCTCTAAAGGATGAGGCATGACCTCATTCAAGATTTGTCATTACCTTCCACCCTGCTACACACACACACATACGATTCACGTGAGATTAGCTCATCCAGTGTGTGTGTGTGTATGTGTGTGTGTGTGTGCGTGTGTGTGTGTGTGTGTGTGCATGCACCAAAGCTTTAATTGGAGCTAAACTGCTTAATGAGGAGTTGAAGGGCGTAATGAAGGCCAGCTTTCAGCTAAGAGGTTGAGACACAAGCACACACACACACACACACACACACACACACAAAAACAATAAACAGAACATGTATCCTGGTGCCACTGGTGATGCTAATATGCTAATAGCCACTGCAATGTCTGAGTCCATAGGTATTTTTTACTGTGACGTCTGATTCTAAAGGTTTTTCGGTAACACTTTCTATGAATGTCATCTTTATTAGACACTATAACCACATTCATAACATATTATAATGCATTCATAAGGCATTATAAACATGGCTATAAATGTTTATAAAAATGCATAACCCATTATAGCCATGTTTGTTAAGCATTATGACCTGTGATCATAATACATTATAAGCTGTGCTTATAATATATATGTTAAAATAGCATATCTCTATTATTAATAATGTAGTCCTACAATGAAAGTCTGGCACTTTACTTGACAAGACCTGTTATAATACATTATAATTGACTATAATTATTATTATATTCAAGACAAGAATAATTAATGAGCGGTCTGCAAGCTGGGACTGAGTTCCTTGATATTGATGTATAACATGTTATAAACACAACTATTAATGCATTATAATCTCAGTTCATGATGCATAATAAACATTGCTATAATGAATTATACATTTTTATAAATATGTATAGCCATGTTTATAATGCCTTATGAATGCATTATAATGTGTTATGAGTATGTTTGTAGAGTATTATAGAGATGACATTTAAAGAAAGTGTTACCGGTTTTTCCAACAAGAACCTTTGGAATAACCTCAACAACCTCAACCAGTAGCTTCTTGTAGCTGGGAATCAGGAGTGCGTTTCCCATACAACGACGGAGGCTAGCATTAAACTAACAGCGTACGATACATCGTTAAACTAACAAACATCTGAAGTACAACCGTGTCCCGAAACCATCGAATTTTGTTCGTAAAACTGTAGTCTGACCTATGCTGGTTTGAAGCACCGTGGTCCAAATTATGATGTTTCTAAACTAGTTTGTAGTTTGGATTTCCACATCGGGAAACTCACAAAAAATCTCACAAACTTTATGTGAATAAATGCCAAAATATGAGAACTGTGACCTGAATACGTAATGTTAATGAATAGGGGTGTGACAAGATCTCGAGGCACAAGACACGAGATCTCGCGAGATTAAAACGTGACAATATTTCTCGTCAAGCTTAAACCTGCCTTGCGGGGAAAAAAAACTGTTTAGCGTGGACGTTTTAAAAGGGATCTGGCAACACAGTAGCGATAGGAGCGAGTGTGGAGGCTGAGCAGTGAAAGCAGCTCTCAGCAGAAGAGGAAAATTCGGGCATTTGCATAGAAGATGCTTCTGCTACTTTTAAGTTGTATGTCTGGCTGCATTTTGGCTCCAGTGGAAACAATAAACGGTAACAGAGTGACCAACAAGACACAAACCATATATAAATACTGTAAGTAAATCCTACACGTGACTGTTTCACAGGCAGGTGTACTAATCCCTTAACTCTGTACTGTATTTAAAAAAATGTTCTGTCTCTGTTTGCACTTCAAGCATAGTCTTAATATGACTGGTTGAATATGGTTATGCAGAGTTATATTACAAGAGATTTAGGAGAAAAAAACACAAACCATAGTCTTAATATGACTGGTTATGGTTTGCACTATATAAGTGCTATATATATATTATTTTTATTTTTTATTCTTATTCTTATTTCTATTTCTTATTAAATCAATGTGTCAGAGAAACCAGTCTGTTAAGTTTGCGTTATATGATTTTATAAAAAAAAAAAAAACATTTTTCATTTTTGAGTTTTCTTAAAAATTTTATTTTTAAATCTTGTCTCGTCTCGTTCTCGTGAACCCAGTATCGTGTCTCGTCTCGTCTCATGATATTAGTGTCTTGTCACAACCCTATTAATAAATATATATTATTTAGGAGATACACACTTTTTCATATTGCAATCATACTCAACTCAGCACAATAACCATTAATATGTAAAAAAACAAAACAAATACAATAAAAATATATATAAAAATAAATAAAAGATAGTAGGAAATGCCAATGTTAGAGGAATAAATTGGACTATTTGCAATTAAGCCAAAAAAAGAAATATGAATAAACACATTGACAGAAGTAAATGACCATTGTTAGATGTTACTAAATGTGCTTCAGTGGCGCAGGGGGGTAAACATGTGTTAACACCCCATGTGGTTTCATCATGAAGTGTGCTGAACAAAAGTAACGATTATTTTCATTTATTAATCGACTAATTAAAGTACAGTTTGGATAACTCTACACAGCCAGTGCACACATGGCCTATAGCGATGGTATTTGATGATTGGAACTATGATCATAAACACAGAAATACATCAGGAGGTGCAGTGAGAGCTACTTGTTTAAAGGATTTTACGTTTATATGTTTCTATCAGAAGATTTTCGTGTACTGCGTCCTCCGTCATCTATGACGCAATCAGCGATAGCTAACTAAGCTTTAACCACAGCTACTATGCCGTAGTTCAAACTAGGCAACCTAACAACGGTGTTTGTGAACGTTCGGTGGAACTATGGTTTTGGGAAACACCTGTGTGACTTAATGAAAGATTGGATTTTGTTGGTTACCAACATAGTTACCTCTGTGTTTTGGACTACGGTTTTGGGAAACACACACTTGCATAGCAACTGCATCGTTCCAACTATGTAAGTTGCTAAGGTAGTTAGCAACTATGCTTTTGGGAAACAAACCCCAGACCTGCACATCGACACCTCCAATGTACGCAGACAAACCAAGTCTCCCTGAAGCTGCGGAAGTCTCCCGCATTTCGGTAGTGGCTCCCTGATGCCCGCGAGTCACATATAATCTCCCGGAATTCAGAACGAGCGCCCCAAACGCGCTCACAGGCCTCTCTGAAATCAACTTTTGCAACTTGGGATGTCTGTGTACATCTCTTTCCAAGTCAATCCACAGCATCTGCGATCTGGGTTCTGACTTGACCACTCCAAAACCGCTCTGTTGTGGACTTGCTCTTGGTGTTTTGGGTCATTGTCCTGTTGCATAACCCAACTTCTACATTCTACAGAGTTTTAGCTGGCATACAGACACTCTCACATTATCTTGTAGAATTTTTTTATATGCAGTGCAGAAATCCCTCAAACTTAGTGTCCTTTTAGTGTCCACAAAACACAGTGTTAATGTGCTCTTTTGAAAACTTTAGGCATGCGGAATTGTTGTTTTTGTTAAGCAGAGGCTTCCTTCGTGGTGTCCTGCCATAGACACCCTAATTATTTAAGGTTTTTATGGATTTTATGGATTGTAAACTCATGAAAACAGATGTTAGCCTGCAATGATGCCTTCAAATCTGTTGTGCTCTTGGGGTAATATTGACTGGGTGCCTACTTCTTGACAGTGTAGCCACTCTAGTCCACACCTCTAGACAAGCAAGACTCCAGGTGAGGGTTCACATATGTTTTTTTTTTCAATAGCATTATGAGGTTTCTATAGTTTTCAACAAAAAATAACTCTGGAACTGTTTCTGTTCAGGCTTATACGATTTTTGGTGATTCTGCACCACTTTTTAGAGACTGTTGTGCTGAAGATCTAGAATAATCAATCCAGCCAACCTGATCCCATCAGTCGTGTGCTTCT
Organism: Astyanax mexicanus; assembly: GCF_023375975.1. Lineage (NCBI taxonomy): Eukaryota > Metazoa > Chordata > Actinopteri > Characiformes > Acestrorhamphidae > Astyanax > Astyanax mexicanus. The sequence goes on from NC_064411.1 coordinate 31,862,468, forward strand.
CATAATCACAGAGATCAAATTTTCCATATACTGATGATGGATGTACACCTGAATCTGCTGGACAGGTGTTCCCAAAAAGTTCAATGGTGAGTATATTTAGGAATATTTGCTAAACAAACAGGAAGAATTAAGATTTAATTTCTGATCCCAGATGACTGGCCTGGGTTAGAGATGAGCTCAGTGCTTTTTGGGTGGAGCAAATAGCTAATCTAAAACTGGAAACAGCTGAACTGCTGCATGCTTTATTCTGCACTTTCTGTTCCTGTGTGATGTGCAGGTGTCTGAGTGAGGTCAGCAGGTTCTAATAAACACACACGCACACATGCACACGCTTGTGCTGTCACAGGTGGGTGCACATCCGCATCTGTCATTTGTGAGCTGATGAAGGCACACATGTCAGTCATGCGTGAGGAGCGACGCTAATGAGAGTGTGTTAAGAGGAATGTGCATTCTTGCTTCTCTCTCATACACACACTCTTACAACACATTTCCACACACTGCCTCTGAAAGCATGGCTGAAGCTCAGCTACCCTCCATGTCTCCAAACACACACGTACACCCTCAGCTAGGTGGACATCTTGCGTAACTAGTGGGCACACAATCTGAATGAATGGGGTTTGTGAGGTTAAGGGTTTGGTGAGTTTGATGTATTTAAGGGTTTGTAAGGTTAGAGCAGTTTTGGCTATAGTTTTAGATTTGAGGGTTTGGGGTTTTAGATGTTTTTGAGGTCTGAAAGGTATTGAAAGCTTTGTTGGGTTCAGGGATGGGCAAGGTCTGAGGGATTTGTTTGGTGGTTTTGATGGGTTTAAGAGGTTATTGGAGCTTCTTGCTTTTCAGGTATTTGTGGGGTGTTGGGTGGTTCTTCGGATTGAGGAGATTGTTGGGTTTTCGGCATGGGAAAGTTTTGTTGATTGTGAGGGATGTAGAGGACTTTTAGAGTCTTGAGGAATTCTTGAGGGTTTTGTGAGGTTTAAGGAATCTGTTTGAAGGGTTTAGAGTTTTGAAAGATTAATGAAAAACTTTAGGGTGTTTGTGAGGTTTGGGGACTTTGTAAGGTTTGGGGACTTTGTGAGGTTAGAGGACTTTGTGAGGTTTGAGGAATTTGTAAGGTTTAAGGACTTTGCGAGGTTTGAGGGCTTTGTGAGGTTTGAAGGCTTTGTAATGTTTGAGGACTTTGTGAGGTTTAGGGTTTTGAAAGATTAATGAAAAACTTTAGGGTGTTTGTGAGGTTTGAGGACTTTGAGGGGTTTGTTGAGGTTTGGGGAATTTGGTGGGGATTTTAAAGTTTTGGGGGTTTGTGACATTTTTTGCGGATAGTCAAATTTGTGCTTTGTTGGGTGTGAGGGAATTAAAGGATTTCAGAGGACTTAAGGAGACTTGTGTGAGGTTTGAGGGCTTTGTAATGTTTGAGGGCTTTGTAATGTTTGAGGACTTTGTGAGGTTTGGGGACTTTGTAAGATTTGGGGACTTTGTAATGTTTGAGGACTTAGTAATATTTAAGGACTTTGTGAGGTTTGGGGACTTTGTAATGTTGAGGACTTTCTCAGAATCGGGGACTTTGTGAGGCTTGATGACTTTGTAATGTTTGAGGACTTTGAGGGCTGTGTGAGGTTTGGGGACTTTGTGCGGCTTGAAGACTTTGTAATGTTTGAGGACTCTGAGAACCGGGGACTTGGTGAGGTTTATAGACTTTGTAATGTTTGAGGACTTTCTGAGAATCAGGGATTTTGTGAGGTTTGGGGACTTTGTGAGGTTTGAAGACTTTGTAATGTTTGAGGACTTTTTGAGAATCAGGGACTTTGTGAGGTTTGGGGACTTTGTGAGGTTTGAAGACTTTGTAATGTTTGAGGACTTTTTGAGAATCAGGGACTTTGTGAGGTTTGGGGACTTTGTGAGGTTTGAAGACTTTGTAATGTTTGAGGACTTTTTGAGAATCAGGGACTTTGTGAGGTTTGAGGGCTTTGAGGAATGCTGGCTGCAAGACTTTTTTCCCAGTTATATTTTGAAGGCACTTATCCACTTTCTGCAGGACTGGGACAGGGACCCAGCGCTCTATCTGAGAATGCATCAGCTACAGATAGGCATCAGAGCCTACAATCCTCAACCCCAGCGCACCACGCAGCTTTGAAAAAAAGAAGCAGAATTTTAATGACCACATTTATCTCTCCCTCTCGACATCCACCACAATACTGCAGAATGCAGGGGCGGGTATTTTGCCCAAATAACAAGAGGTGGCACTGTAGCGACATGCTTCTTCGTGATGGGGCTTGATAACAAGTTGAATAAGACTGTCCTTCTGTCTTATACAGAGACAGGGAAAGAGGGAGCAAACAATATGTGTGTCAAATACAAATAAATGTAAATAACATAATGCAATGATTTGCAAGTTTCATAGAGTTTGTGCTTTGTTAGGTGTGAGGGATTTTTACGGATTTCGGAGGCTTGAGGACTTTCAGAGATTTGAGGTGTTTGTTGTGTTTGAGGACTGCAGGCTTGAGAAGTTATTTTTGAGAACCTTCAGAGGTTTGAGGAAGTTGTAAGGTTTGAGTACTTTATGAGGTTTGGGGACTTTATAAGGTTTGAGTTCTTTGTGAGGGTTGAGAACTTTGTGAGGTTTGAGAACTTTGTGAGGGTTTGAGTACTTTGTGAGGTTTGAGTAATTTGTGAGGATTAAGGGCTTTGTGAGGTTTGACGACTTTGTAAGGTTTGAGGGCTTTATAATGTTTGGGGACTTTGCGAGATTCAAGTACTTTGTGAGGTTTAAAAACTTTGTGAGGTTTAAGGGCTTTGTAAGGGTTTGAGGACTGTGCGAGGTTTGAAAACTTTGTGAAGTTTGAGAACTTTGTGAGGTTTAAAAACTTTGCGAGGTTTGAAAACTTTGTGAGGGTTGAGAACTTTGTGAGGGTTAATGACTTGTGAAGCTTTGAGGGCCATGTGAGGTTTGAAAACTTTGTGAGGTCTCAGTACTTTGTGAGGGGTGAGAACTTTGTTTTGTGATATTTAACACTTTGAACTTCAGTATATTTCAGTGTTTTTTCTCTATTTTTGTCAGTTCTCCTTTCACTTGTTATAACTGTGTTATAACTGGAGAAATCCCTGTGTGCATGGGACAAAGCCAACACTCGTGATCTTCGGGACCTCAGGCGGCACTGCATTAACAACAGATTTGATTCTGTACTGGAAATCACTGAATTGGCTCAGGAATACTCAAAATGTAAATATTCAAAAGACGTATTTCTCAAAAGCTCTATTGCACAAGTGAGACACAAGTTTAATATCAATTTTCTATATGTTATTATTGAAACCATTAGAGGCATTACAGTATTAAAATCAGCTACAGTTCCCTTCTTTCTCTAGTTAACGAATACATTCTGTTCAGTGTGCATAAAAAATATATAATTTATTTTTATTTAATAGTTTATTTAACAGGGACAGGGTACATTAATTAACATTACTGTAAATGCACCAGAATTAGACGAAAGACTATTTTTCATCCGTTGTCCCTGGACAGATCTTGAAATTGTCTACCTAAAAACAACATGAAGATTACAATGAACAATGCACATATAAAAGAGAAATAAATAATTCAAGCTACAGTAGTAATATATTTAAACAGGACTATAGTAACTACTCTTAAAGTGTTTTTGCACTTCGTATCCAGAGTATTAGAGAATTTTATTACTTGTGCTGAATAAATGACGAAATCATTTATTCAGCACAAGTAATAAAATTCTCTAATAATTAATAATTAATAATTAATAAAACTCTGTAATACTCTGGATACGAAGTGACTCAAGATCAAATCTGAGATAAAGTGATGTTCTTATTTCTCTCCAGTCAGGACAGAGCAAGACAAGCGTTTGAGTCCACAGAGCTGAGCTACCATAATTCCAGTGTGTTAGCTTGTTATGCTAACTGACTAGCATTAGCTAGCGATCTGTATCTGCTTCTTCGGCGGTGCTGTTCTACACAGCGCTCTGCAGTGCCTCTAGTGGTATGGCAGTATGTGAAAAATGCATACTGGTTTTACTGCTCATCACTACCATGCACATTTTTTTGCAATGCATTGCTGCCAATAAGTTTAAAATGTGTTAATGTGTTTTTTTTTTATGAAATACTAAAATGTATCAACTTTGGCAGTGTTCTTTGTGTTCGTCCCAACTTTTTTGGAATTATGGTTATATAATAAGTCAAAGTAGCGTTGGTTTATACATTTTTATGTACTTTTCTTTGGCGCTGAGAATATAGCACATGTTACAAACAGCAATAAACTCCAATAAAATAACACACAGTATGTTTTATGAAAATGAGAGCAGTCTGCAGCCATGTGCAATTTATATAAAATAGTAATGAATGCAGTTCTGGCATTATAAATCCTGCTCACAAGCCTCAGATTGAGCAAATATGGCCTTATAAAAACACACACACAAACTATAAATGAAATATCAGTGGAAAGTTTAAAGGCCATTTTAATCGGAGTGCACTGCTGTCGCCTTTCCCTGAACTTTGCAGTCTTTTCCCACAAGCCGCTCTGAGGAGGAACTCAAACATTTCTAATGTCAGACAATCACAGTCCGTCTAGACGAGGAGAACAAAGACAACAAAGCTGAGCTGAACGTCCGGCAGCCCTACAAACACAAGAGGAGCAACCTTGTCATCAGAATTTAGAGCGCAAATAATCATCTGCTCCTTAAAGCAATCCACTGAAGAGCCAGATGCTTTCTGATGCTGTTCCTTAACGTTCCACTCCAGAGCGGACCTATTACTCCACTTACTGTTCCTTTTTCTATGTTCTGTCTTGCTAAATCAGGACCAGAAAGTCTTATACTAATTATAGGACAGTTGCTGAATTGTTGGATGTGACCTGTCTTACATACCTGTCTCAAATTCACAGAGTTAGCATGTTACCATGCTAACTTAAAAAAATAGAGCATGCTAAAGTCCATATAGGCAAGTCAGTTCTGCTGGAGTTATGTCTACTCATAAAAGACAGGACTCCTGTCTGTTTTATCCTATCTATTCGAATGGGAAGAGAACAGAATACTGTGGTGCCGAATGGTCCAACGGTCTAAAGCCCTGCCACTATGATTGGAAGATTGCTGGTTCGAATCCCAGTCATGTAGCTTGCCATCAGCTACTGGCACCCAGAGAGAGCACAATTGTCCTTGCATTCTCCGGGTGGGTAGATGGCGCTCTTTCCCCACATCACTCTTAGGGTGATGTCGATCAGCACAAGGCAGCTCTGAGCTGATGTATCAGAACCGAGTCACTGCGCTTTCCTCCGAGTGCGCTGTGATGCTACTCGGCAATGCTGCATCAGCAGCAGTTTGAAAAGAGTCAAACTGTCAGAGGAGGCATCCTTGTGTCATCAGTAGAATCACTACTGAATAACAGGGGAGAGACAAAAACAACAGGAGTTGGTGCAAAGACCGACAAACACAGACTGGAACACTAGGGCTATATAACACACACGGGAAGTAGAAACACCTGGGGCTAGGGGGCGGAGCTACAAATAGACACAGGTGGAAAAGTACTGGGACAGAACACAGGGGCACAGGTCACACAGGCATGAGGACAAACAGGAAACAGGGCCAGGACATGACACCTTTTTGTATTTACTTTCTTGCTCCTGCCTCAAAAAAGGTCTGAGCAATTTTTCTTGTGTGAAACCAAAGCCAGGGGAAACGCTCCAAGTTAACAAACCCATCATCTGATTTGGACCAGATTAACTGGTGAACCAGTTAGTTATTATGGTTACTTACTGTAAGTTTTACTGGCATTTCTGGTAAGTACTTAAGCAGACTTCATTTTTCGAGATGCGATCCAAAGTCAGTTTTTTTAAATTAAGCATTTCAAGAAATGGTGTGGACAACTTGAGTTATGCCTATGGTCCCATGGGTCACCCGTAGGAGTGTCCCGCTGTCGCTGGTGCCAGGAGGGTGTGGAGGACTCGTGCTAAGGCAGGGTGTTTATTCATGTGCTTCACTGAATGCAAAAAGGCCATTTCAGGACTAATAGACTGCGGGACTCCTTCAAAAAAAAGAAAAGTGACTGATGTTTATAGCATACTGCACACACTCTACGTTCTTTCACACTGTCCACTCAGTGACGGAGTAATTCACTCTCATCAGCCCTGACGGACACATTTTTCTCAGAGGATTTGCCTAGAGAATAACCAGGCGAGGTCATTTCCTCGGTCCACCAGGCGAGGCACAAATCTGCGCCCGGCACAATGAAGCGATTGACCCCTGACCTTGGAGTTGAGCGTCTCTTTGATTTCTGTGTGCTTGACCGCTGGTTCCTGCAGAACGAATTACTCTGTGTCTCCGAACACCAGGAGCTAAGGGTTTCCGCTCACAGATCAAGCCTAGTCCAGGACCAGGAGGGCTCCTCCGAGGGGGAATACCATTTGAAGGTGCCGTTAAGTCCGAGGGCAGGTTTAATCTACGTCCGGAAATGGTGTATAAAGTGTGAAAGATTGAAAGGTGGGGGGCGCCGAGTGGGAGGCACCCTGGGGGCATTCATTACCCCAAATATCACCAGCACCAGTTCAGTCCCACACAGTTAGAGGCACACTTACAATGGTCCTCCGGGAAAGGCTTTATCCATGTGAAATAATTTGACACAGTTGATAGAACGGGGACTTGGGGACACATTCAGCTTCTTTGTCTGATGACGTAGCCTTCGTCTGGTCTAGCACCTCCTTCACATCCTTCTTAAGCTTTAAGGGGGTTATTCTATAAAAATATCCATTTGTGTTGCCCCTAAACCTAAACAACTGCAATCAGGGGGTTGTCGATAACTGGCAACGAGTCTTTCACACCTCTGTGGAGGGATTTCGGGCTACAGAAAATTAGCAGAATTGTTTTAATTCAACCACTTGGGCCATTCAGAGTTGGACAACCTGCAGGTGTGATTCGGATCACTGTCCTGCTGCATAACCCAAGTATGCCTGAGCTTAAAGTCACAAACTGATGTATGGATATTATCTTTCTGGATTTTCCGGTAGAGAGCAGAATTCATTTTTCCATCAATTACAGCAAGTTGTTCAGGTTCTGAAGCAGCAAAGGAGCCCCAGACCATCAAACTACCACCACCATGTTTAATGACTTTTAGTATAATGTTCTTTATAGAGGTATAAACATATATATACACATCAATACATCAATTGATCCACCACAGAGGAAGCTACTGCTGTCCAAAAAAAAACGTTGCTGCACTGGCAGTACTGGCTAAATATACTGTGGACAGATGAAACCAAAATTGTGTTGTTTGGAAGGAACAGCTTGTTTGGAAAATGCACAGCACACCATCATCAAAACCTCATTCCAACTGTGAAACATGGTGGAGGGGGCATCATGGTTTGGGGCTGCTTTGCTGCCTCAGAATTTAGATGGATTGCCCTCATCAACAAAAAAAATGAATTCCCAAGTTTACAAAGACATTTTTTCAGGAAAACTTAAGACCATCTGTCCGCCAACTAAAGCTCAACAGAGGATAGAGGATGCCTCCTGACCTCAACCCAATTGAGATGCCGTGACATCATGACCCCAAGAGAGCGATTCACACCAGATATCTAAAAATATTTTACCTGAACTGAAACAGTTTTATGAAGAAAAATGGTCCAAAATTCATCCTGACTGTTGCACAGGTCTGATCTGCAACTACAGGAAATGTTTGGTGGGTTGAGGTTTTGGCTGCCAAAGGAGGATCAACCAGTTATTAAATCCAAAGCTTCACATACTTTTTTCACCCCCACTGTGAATGTTAACATGTTGTGTTCAATTAAACCATGCAAACATATCATTTTTATCTTTTTTTGTGTGGTATTAGTTTAAGCAAACTGTGTTTGTCTATTGTTGTGATTTAGATGAAAAATCAGAACACATTTCATTACCAATTGATGCAGAAATCCAGATAATCCCAAAGGGTTCACATACTTTTTCTTGCAACACAGCTTTCGCCAAACTAATGATAACGTTACCTCTCCTCAGTTAAACTCAGTGGAAAAAAATGCAGTCCTTGGGCTTTTGTGTTATAATAAAGTTTTTCAGGCAACAAGATTGCGTCTTCTCAGAAACACATAAAAGAATTCATTTCAGCCTGAACTGTTTGTGGCCAGCAGGGGCTTTCCTGATCCCCTGGGGCCCCGTGCATTTCATTTTTTGCACGGTGGTAAAGACCCCCACTGAGCAGAACCTTTTTATAAATTGTTGTATTGTAACAATGGAGCACTCGGTGGAATGATCTGTGACCAGAGAAAAAATGATGTATTGTAATCATTGAGATGGGTGTGTAACAGTGGAAGTGGGTACAGTGCAACCATGTGACTGGTGAAGCACAGCCATAGCATAGAGTGTAGTGTAGCAATGGAAAGAGGTGTGATCTAACCATACACATTAATGGCAAATGGGTGTACAACCTCCATAAACTATTGGTTATAGTATAAAAATGGAAATGCATGGAAGTGCCTTTTAACCATGGGAAGGAGTTTAGTACAATCCCAAGTCCTAAAAAGTAGGAATGCTCTGTAATATGTAAACATTATAAATAACAGAAAGCCCTACATCAATTACAAAAATCTGAAAACTATCACTTTTTCTCACATATTTATTCACAATAGGGCATGTAAGAGATATTAGATGTTAGAAGTAAGACATTATACCATAATGGTAACTTAATAATAGCAACACATCTAAAAAAAAAAAAGGAATTCAAAAAGGACTGAAGCTAATTTTCATGTCCTGGCCCTGTTTCCTGTCTGTCCTCCTGCCTATGTGTCTCCCACGTGACCTGTGCCCCTGTCTTCTGTCTCAGTAGTTTTCCACCTTTGTCAATTTGTAGCTCCGCCCCCTAGCCCCAGGTGTTTCCACTTCCTGTGTGTGTTAAATAGCCCTCCTGTGTCAGTGTTTGCTGTTGGTCTTTGCACCTTTCTCCGTTGTTTGTCGCTCCTCGTTTTTTCTAGTTTATTTTCCTCATTCCTTGCTCTGTGTTTTTCTCTGTTTTTCTTGTATATATTTAGTCTATTTCCTTGATTATTTCTTAGTTTATTCCTTGTATATATCCCTGCCCTGTTTAGTTTTGTTTTATTTCTGTTCCTTGTTAGTTTCTTCGTTTATCATTCCTGGTTCGTTTATGTTAGTTTTATCTCTCGTTTGCTCCTTGTTTATTTCTTTGTTTATTGCTCCTTATTTATTTCTTGTTTATTCATTTTGTTTATTGCTACCCCTCGTTAGTTTGCTTTGTTCTTTGTTTATGTATTTGTTTGTTTGTTTAATAAATAATTTCCCTTACGCCCGCCCCCTCGACTCCTTGCCTGGGTCCTGTTATTAATGCAGTGCTACCTGAGGGCCCAAAGATCACCAGCATCCAGTACTGACCATCAGCCCTGTTCCTTTGGCACAGGGATTTCTCCTGATTCTCTAAATCTGATTTATGCTATTATGAGCTGTAGGTGGTGGGATATATTTAAAATCTTTTCCTGAAACTGTTCCGTCATTTCTGCCCATCATTGCTTCTGGGAAACTCTGCCTGATATGTGTCTGATATGTGTTCTGTTGTGTTCTATTGTGTGGTCTGTTTTGTTGTATTGTGAATATAAAAATATTTAATATAAACTGTACAAATTATTACCTTCTGTTTTTTACTTCATATCAAGCTATTTAAACACCCCCTTCTCCTTGGAAAACCCTGCACCTTTAAGAAAGCAACATTTGACATCACAACCTTTTCTTTTCGAGGGACAAAAGACTTAATATTACTCATATTTTTTCCATATTTTTAACTGAGGAAAAGCTTAAACTGTTCAAGAAAATCAAAATGGATTTTAAAGGAGAATTCCAGTGTGAAATATACTTGGGTTGCAGTGAAACATGATAACAAGTACAAACTTTTGTGGAATAGTCCACCTCCATACTCCCCCAGAATTCTGAAATACAGAGCTTTTAGCTGATGGTCCCAACAGGCTCACACTGCTGGTGATAGGGGCATATAGTTGCCAATGCAAAAAAAATATATATATATTTTTACACCATCATTCATTGATAGAATTTGATTTTCATAAAGTCAAAATTTGGAGTCAAGAATTATTTTTAATCGATATTGTCGATTATGTTGACTAATCGTTGCAGCGCTATTGTCCACCCTGTCAGGCAGCTTGCCATGACAGAGTGGAAGCATGCTTGACAGGAATTGTTAAATAGTAAAATTATTAAAATGATTTATAGGCGTGGGAATCACATGGCGAATCACATTGGTTATACTCGATAAATAGCATTAAAATTTCCTACAGCAATTCACAGCATCTGTGTTAAATAAAAAAAAACGGTAACATTTCCTATGAACCCCGTATTCAATCATAATGCATTATAAATGCTTTCATATTGCATTATAAATGCATTCATCATACCTTATAATGACTGTAATAAGGCTGTATAATAACTCATAAGTACTTGCAAGTATAAGGGTTTATAAAGAAAAGGCTTATATCTGTTCATAAGAACATTGTACAGTGTAGTGTTGTAATGCACTATAACACATATTTCGTATATTTTGGTATAATTAATTATAATATGCAGCTATGATTTCTCAAATTAAGCTTTTATATAAGTGTGTAACACATTATAAAGCCTTATATACAGTCATCACTGACTTTAAGTGAAGTGAGTTTTCATATGCTTTTTAAACATAAGTTAATTTTTTTTGTGCCTCACTGTAATGTCTTATAGAGCATTATGAGTGCTCTTTTCTAGCTTTAAGTGAATAAAAAAGCTTAATTTGAGAAATCACAGCTGCATATTATAATGCATTATACCAAAATATACAACAATATACAACACCACATTGAGCAATGTTCTTATGAACAGATATTATAAGGCATTATAAGCCCTTTTTTATAAACCCTTATACTTGTAGTTTATAATGTGTTACGTTAATGTCGCTTGTCGTTAATGTTGCTGTAAGTACTTATTTAGTAGTTATTATACAGGCTTATTACAATCATTAAAAGGTATTATGGATGCCATATATTGCATTATGAATGCATTCACAAGGCATTATGAATACAGGGTTCATACCATGAATTCAGTGTTACCAAACAAACTCCTAAATAAGCAAATATCAGGAAAAATTGATTTATTGGTGTCATTTTTAATAGAATTGGACAACCAATATTCCACACAGCAGGTTTACCTTGTTCATTTGATTATAGCGCCACCACATGGATTAATGTAGCAGTATCTTTAGTAACTTGATTAAAATAGGGAGATTACAATACAGATATCAATATTGGATGCCATGTATCGATAATGTATTGCAAGTGAAAGATAAATCATATTAATACTGATTATTTGTCCCACCTCTACTGATTTCTGTGTAGTCTAAAACCTTGAAAATATGAAAATATGATGAAGACATTTTTAAAAGGTTTTAAGGTTCAGAAAAGACTCAATCACATGGTCGAAAGCGTGGATGGAAGAGGGATCAGCAATGTTCTGCCAGAACAGTGGCTTAAATCAGACCTCGGAGAGCTCCAGAGCTCCACCACAATGAACACGGCGGGGCAGCGATTAACTTTTCATTAATAGACTCCAAAAATAGAGAGGAAAGCGCGCAATGAAATGCAAATATGCGGCTTTTCTAATCTTTTCATCAATGAAAAAAAGATTACTGTCGTGGCCGAGACAAAGGCCCACATTGTTGGGCCTGACCCACTCACTGGCTGCAGACATGCTAGCGGTCACGTTTTCCTAAAGAAGCCCAAACAGAACGGCTCTTTAAGTGTCTGGCCACCTTCTCACGGGCTTTGATATTCAAATGAAACACGGCACAACACCAAAGGGGTCCAGGGCCAGAATCTGGACCAGTGATGGAATTTGGGTCTGCTGAAAAGAGGCTCTGACATTTCACCAAGAGCCCAAGAGCCGCGAGGAACAATGGAACAATGTTAGTTTTAATGTCAGGGGAGAGAAGAGGCGGGGTGGTGGTTGGGTGCTAAGACTGCCCCATATGGAATCATCGTGTCACCCCACCAGATAAAACCAAATCACTGCAAGAACGAGAGCTGGGATTGGATCAGGAGATATGGAGATAGATCAGGCTGAAGATCGTGTAGAAAATCTAAAAAAAAAAAGAAGAGAGACAGCAAATTAAATAGCATTCAAATAACGAAGAACAGCAACGAATGCAGCAGTGATGTGTTAATAAGGCTTAAGAGTATTAGACTAAGAGCATTACCAGATCAATATAATACCCCCAACACTGGAAATTCCTCTGATATTCAAAATTCTCTACATGATTTAAGAGTTAGAGTGGGTTTACACAAATTTTCCCCACAGTTTAGCTGAGCTTAGTTAACTCACTAGGAATTAACTGGACTAGCACCCTATTACCTCCAATCCTCCTGACACTCTGGTAGGATGAGGACTCCAATGGTCACCAGTGCTGCATTACCAGAAAGACAATGCCAACCACTGCCTCTTTTTCCATATTATTAGCCAATCAACGCGCTCAGAGCAAAGCGCCAGATCCCCAGCTCTAAAAAATGAGCTAATAGACACCTGTGCCAGTCAGCATCACAATACAACAAAACTCTGCTGAGCCTCAGAGTGTTTTTTTTTTTTACACCAACACTGTTTGGTTTGGTTAAAACAGACTCTGGTTCGTTTGCACCCTTGGTACGTTTTGTGTCAGCAGGTGTGAAAACAGTAATCGAAATCAAACATGGTGCAGACCAAAACAACCATATCAGGTTAAACTGCACCTGAACAGCTGTTTAGTTGAAGTGCATGTGAAGTATGTTTAACAGAACTCCAGTTCGCTTGCTTGTGATGAGAATGTTCCAACCTCGATCCGCCCCAGTCAAATATACACTCTCTTTAAACAGCCACTATTAGGTACACCTGTCCAACTGCTCATTAACGCAAATGTCGAATCGGCCAATCACATGGTAGCAACTCAATGCATTTAGGCATGTAGACATGGCCAAGACGATCTGCTGCAGTACAAACTGAGCATCAGAATGTGGAAGAAAGGTGATTTAAGTGACTTTGAACGTGGCATAGTTGGTTGTTGGTGCCAGACGGGCTGATCTGAGTATTTCAGAAACTGCCGATCTACTGGGATTTTCATACACAACCATCTCTAGGGTTTACAAAGACTGATCCGAAGAGAAAAATATCCAGAAAATATCCAGTGAGCTGCAGTGCAGTTCTGTGGGAGCAAATGCCTTGTTGATGCCAGAGGTCAGAGGAGAATGTCCAGACTGGTTTGAGCTGATAGAAGGACAACAGAATCTTAAATAACCACTCGTTACAACCAAGGTCTGCAGAGGAAGAGCATCTCTGATCATCAGCACAAAACGTCCAACCTTGAGGCAGATGGGTTACAGCAGTAGAAAATCACACCGGGTGCCACTCCTGTCAGATAAGAACAGGAAACCGAGGCTACAAATCACAAAGATTCATCAAAATTAGACAATAGAAGATTAGAAAAACGTTACCTGGACTGATTAAACTCGATTTTTGCTGCTACATTCGGATGGTAGGGTCAGAATTTGGCGTCAACAACATGAAAGCATGGATCCATCCTCCCTTGTATCAACAGTTTAGGCTGCTGGTGGTGCAGTAATGGTGTACCAATGGAGCATCACGTCAACGCCACAGCCTACCTGAATATCGTTGCTGACTTTTCATCCCTTTATGACCAAAGTGTACTCATCTTCTAATGGCTACTTCCACAATATGGGGTCACGAAAAGTTCTGTTCTAGGACCTCCATGATATGCGTTATTATACAGTATATCATCAACAAATATCTCTGAAACAGCAACTTTAAACGAGAGAGAAAAAACCTTCTAAACTTTCATTGGAAGTCAATTTAAAAAGAGTTTATTTCACATTTCAGGTCATTTTGGAGTAATTTTTGTGTGCATACTCATCATAAGCAGGCCTGTTGCAACAAGGCTATAGAGGTTAGATCAGGCCCAAAAAATCCGACCCACGTTCTGCCCGAGCCCGACCCAACCCGAACCATAAACTGTCATTATGAGCCAGATCCGACCCGCCCCATAAACTGTCTGTTTTCGGTGCTGTTTGAATGAGAATTATCTTAATTAACACTGTAACATAGAAGCATAGAACTATTATTTAATTTAAATGATGTTTTAAGAACAGCTACACACAGTGCTGCAAATCAAACGTGGAGGAGTTCACGTGCGAGAGAGAGAGAGAGAGAGAGAGAGAGAGACACAGAGAGAGAGAGAGAGAAAAAGAGAGAGAGAGATTTGCGTGTTCTGGTGTTTGAGCTACTCACAGGTAAATGTTCTCACACACTGTATCTCCTGTTTCTCTTTTATCTCCTTGTGCTCATATTCTAATCCCATACAAAATTCTGCAGCTCCCTCAGTGTTTCTAACTAACACCGCGGACCGCGAGGTGCTGCCGCGCTGCCGCTGATGTGCCGAATCCGTCTCCCTGCTGAATCCGACTACCGCTCCGCGGACAGAATCGGCACAAATAAACAGCGATTATAGAGAATTTATTTTTTTTACTTCGTTTATTATTTGGTTTGTTTTCGTTAACAATAATAATTGGTTACTTAGCAACATTCTGATTATCACACCAGAGCTTTATTTAAAAATAAAAATATAATTAAAAAACAGATGCCTACATCTCAGACTATTTTCTGGAGCCCGACCCGACCCGGCCCGAGGAATGAGGTGGGAAATATGAAACTTTAGCAGAAGCCAGAAAAGAAAGGAGTATGGAGCACGGGAGGGGCCACGGATAAAAAAAAATATATCTTTGTTTCCTAATTTTTACAGTGTACATTTGGACCTAGGTCTTGTATATAGCTGTATATTTATAAAATAATACTTCTTTACGTTATATTTTTGTTGAAACTAAGAAATGAATAAACACAATTCCACATTGCTTCCATCATAACTTGACTTGATATGGTTTTAATAACACACATATAGTCATCCTAACTTGAAACCAACTTCCTTTTTTTCTTTGGAGCTTTTCTTTGAGTGCCAGTCGTGTGTCTGTTATACTCAAGAAGTTAGTTTTAAAACTATATATTTTTTAATTGCTGACTTATTGTCAGTGCTGAATGCCTTGATCAGTATTAAGCATTGATTGCAGCCTTGTGTTTTTTTTCCTTTTTTTTTTTGGTCCTTCCTGCTCCTGTCCTCTGTTCTCTTGTTTTGTTTTCCTAAATGTGCTCTCCTTAAGCACATGGCTCTGTTTTGTTTTTGGTCTTGTCTCCGCCTTAGCCCCGCCCTGTCATCTGTAATCCCTCCTGACACATTTGTAACCCCACCCCCTCGTTCGTTCCCCAGGTGTCCCTTGTCCGTGCTTGTGTATAAATGCCCCATGTGTTTATTTTTGTTCTCTGTCATGCTTTTTGTTTGTTGTTGTGTTCTACTCAGCTTTATTGTGTGATTTCTGTCAGTTTGAGCCTCTGTCTTGCTGTTTTGTGTAAATTTCTGTTTTTTTTTTTTTTTAGTTTGGTTGTTTCTTTGTTTATTTTTGCTTCTTTGTTTAATAAATCTTCTTGGTCCTTTGTTTGTTTTATAGTCTTTGTTCTTTTTAGTCTCAGTGTTTGTTTCTTTGTCCCAGTTTTTCTTCTAAGTCTTTTTGTTTGTAATGGCCACAAATAAAAGAATGGACTTGCATTTTCATCTTGCCTCTAACTTGTTACAGCAGCCGGCGGATTTAGGCCTGTACACTGGAGGAAGGGATTGAAAAAATCCATTAAAATAAATTAAATTAAAGTAATGAATATATCGTCGCTGTCCAATAAAAAACAAGTATCTCTATTTAAGGCAATTTTTAGTTTATTACATAATTTGAACCCACAAACTGTCCCTTACACTGTGCCACAATTTCTTGATGAACGGACCAATAGAAATTCTTCAAAATTACCTGAAATAAACTCTTTTTACATTGACTTACATTAAAAGTTTAGAAGGTTTTTTTTTTCCTCTCCTGTAATGTTGCTGTTTTGGAGATACTTGTTTTTTTTTTTTTTGGACAGCGACGCAACTGATTAATTAGTTGTTTTCTTTTTTGTTTGTTACGCATGAAAATCATTGTGTGATTATTATATTATTATACATTTCTAGATTATTTATTAATTTGCTGGATTTTTCTACATGTATATGTGGTCCCGCTCCCACATTGGCTGGATTGATTAAACTCTTGTTCCCGCCAATAACAATTAAATTCTGTCCCGCTTCACAAGATATTCTGATGGGTCCTGCGAGTCCTGCAGGAGTGCAGACCTCTTAAATCTAGGGTGAAAACGTGGCTCTTTAGTCAAGTTTTTTATACCTATTATTC
Organism: Astyanax mexicanus; assembly: GCF_023375975.1. Lineage (NCBI taxonomy): Eukaryota > Metazoa > Chordata > Actinopteri > Characiformes > Acestrorhamphidae > Astyanax > Astyanax mexicanus. Next base: position 31,878,810 of record NC_064411.1, read on the forward strand.
CTATTAGATGAAAGGTGCCTATCTGGGGGTTCACGGATGTTGCGCTTTCTGGTTTATTGGTTGAAATGTTGAAAGTGGGAAGAAGGGGTGCTGATTTCTCAGAAAATCTCCATGTCTGTGCTACCTCCTGGCTCTTCTGTTATACGGAGGCCTGCGGGGGACCTGCGGCCTGCCTCTGAACACTGTTGTACTCTACATATATGGTGTAGTCGATGCATGCATGATCTGATGTCTGTGTTTTTCGTTCTGCTGAGCTGATCCCACCTCCTGTCTTTGTTGATGTAAGATGGATGTTGACTGGGTGTCCCTGCTGCCTGCCCCCCAAGACCATCTCCACCATCTTGGAGCCATCTGTATGTGCCATTCAATCTCCCCTCCAAGTCAGAGAACCCCACTAATATGCTACAGAGTATCCTTTGCTGTGGCAAAACTGCCCCAGCTGGTGATGTGATGATCTGGGGAACCATGACATAAGACAGTCAGTAAGCAGTTATATGTACAGGACACCCTGCAGCCACATTGCAGTGACATTATTCAGCAGGACCATTATGTGACATTATTCAGCAGGACCATTATCATAGTAATGATAAAATAATCGTTCAGATTTTTATTTATTATATTGGCTATTATTTAGACTACAGAGAACATTATGTCATATTTTCCCAGATTAAATATAAATAAATTAGTTTTCTGATCTGTTTTTAAATTTATTCAGACCACGGAATAATGTGTTGCTTTTTCTAGATCTTTTAGCTGTTCTGTATAGCTGTTCTACTTCTATTTAAAAAGATGATCATACCATTTGTGTGATGTCTTTTGTATACTTTTGTTTAATGATCTACTTTATATGATTAGAGCATTTTTCTTAAATGATCAGAGACGAACTTCTATTAATATAAAACAACAAAACACAACTTTTAGATTTTCATTTTTAGAGGTGCTGAAAGTTATTTTAGGGGTGCTTAAAATAGAGTGTTATTATGTTATTGTTATGTTATTATGAGTGTTATTGTGAATGGTACTATGGACATAATATGTCATACAGAGGCATTTTGCAAAGACAGGATAGACTGAACTACCTTAGCTTTACTAGCATTTCTATTTTCTAAAACTGAGTAAAACTTGCTTCTTGTTTTAAATAAAATTGGAAAAATATGAACATTTTGGCGTCTGCTTTACGCGTTTCATACCACTACATCTCCAAACAAAATGACAGATAATGACAACAAAACGTTTTTCTTTTCCACTATGTGGATGTTCCATGAGTAACATGTGTATACTTGAAGTGGTGAGCACCAGATAATGGTAGCTAGCAAGCTATATTTTAAACTGATAGATGTTCCACAGTGAAATAAAGTTGTTAGCTAGCTAGCTAGGTTAGCTAACATTATCTACTTTATTTCAGTGGGGAACATTTTAGCTAACGTTAGCTAGGTTAGCTAATGTAAATGACTTTATTTTAGTGGGGAATATTTTAGCTAATGTTAGCTAGGTTAGCTAATGTTAATTACTTTATTTCAGTGGGGAATATTTTAGCTAACGTTAGCTAGGTTAGCTAATGTAAATGACTTTATTTTAGTGGGGAATATTTTAGCTAATGTTAGCTAGGTTAGCTAATGTTAATTACTTTATTTCAGTGGGGAATATTTTAGCTAACGTTAGCTAGGTTAGCTAATGTAAATGACTTTATTTCAGTGGGGAATATTTTAGCTAATGTTAGCTAGGTTAGCTAATGTTAATTACTTTATTTCAGTGGGGAATATTTTAGCTAACGTTAGCTAGGTTAGCTAATGTTAATTACTTTATTTCAGTGGGGAATATTTTAGCTAATGTTAGCTAGGTTAGCTAATGTTAATTACTTTATTTCAGTGGGGAATATTTTAGCTAACGTTAGCTAGGTTAGCTAATGTTAATTACTTTATTTCAGTGGGGAATATTTTAGCTAACGTTAGCTAGGTTAGCTAATGTAAATGACTTTATTTCAGTGGGGAATATTTTAGCTAATGTTAGCTAGGTTAGCTAATGTTAATTACTTTATTTCAGTGGGGAATATTTTAGCTAACGTTAGCTAGGTTAGCTAATGTAAATGACTTTATTTCAGTGGGGAATATTTTAGCTAATGTTAGCTAGGTTAGCTAATGTAAATGACTTTATTTCAGTGGGGAATATTTTAGCTAATGTTAGCTAGGTTAGCTAATGTTAATTACTTTATTTCAGTGGGGAATATTTTAGCTAACGTTAGCTAGGTTAGCTAATGTAAATGTCTTTATTTCAGTGGGGAATATTTTAGCTAATGTTAGCTAGGTTAGCTAATGTTAATTACTTTATTTCAGTGGGGAATATTTTAGCTAATGTTAGCTAGGTTAGCTAATGTTAATTACTTTATTTCAGTGGGGAATGTTTTAGCTAACGTTAGCTAGGTTAGCTAATGTTAATTACTTTATTTCAGTGGGGAATATTTTAGCTAACGTTAGCTAGGTTAGCTAATGTAAATGACTTTATTTCAGTGGGGAATGTTTTAGCTAACGTTAGCTAGGTTAGCTAATGTTAATTACTTTATTTCAGTGGGGAATATTTTAGCTAACGTTAGCTAGGTTAGCTAATGTAAATGACTTTATTTCAGTGGGGAATGTTTTAGCTAGGAAGCTATAGATAGCTATAAGCCCAGAGCTAACGATAGCCAGCTAACTCTTATTAGACGTGCACAAGGCAGGAGGTATCATTTTGGACATACACCACATCCCTTTAGGGGCTCCGTATGAAGGTCCTAGCAAATTACTTTGTATACTTTAAAGAGTATAAAAAGCTTCAGTCAGAGTGCCATTATCGAGCAATACTGGCACTTCTAGAGCCTCTCTCAGCCAATCATATTGCAAAATCTAAACCAACCGTGATATAGTTTCACTTACAGTTCAGATGATAGTCCGGAGTGTTTGTAAACATGCAGGTTGGCGACACTTCAGGAAGAATAGTGACTAGCGCACTCGCTCAGCGGTTCTTACCCACAGCTTACTCATCTTCACTTTAGCATTCAGCCCGGACCCTCACGCCTGTAGTGGACACACTGTTTACTCTCAGCGAGGATGAAAGGCCTTAGAGTGTGTGTGTGTTGTGTTGTGTGTTTGTGTGTGTGTATTGTATATGTGTGTGTGTGTGTGTGAAGCCTTTAAAGCCTACTGAAAAGCTCCTTCCTCATCAGCTCGGGCTGGAGCACAGGCCCATATCAATGATCACATTCATCTGATCCACAAAGCGCATTCATGTCCAGCATGTGACGCCGTGTGGTGTGGCCAAAGTGTGTACGTGTGTGTGTGTGTGTGTGTGAGAGAGAGAGAGATTTGGGCCCTGTGTGAGTGTGTGTGTATGTGTGTGAGAGAGAGTGCACCCACTCTCGCGCCTGCAGCCCCTCCCCAGAAAGTGTGAGTGTACGTGCTGAGTGACAGCGTCTACAATGGAGCCCCCTTTTTTTCTCTCTCTCTCTCTCTCCCTTTCACTCTTTCTCTCTGCCCTCTACCCTTCCTTTGAAGAACAATCAATACTGCAATTCCCGCCAGCGATCAATGCTCTTATCTTGTCTTATTTGCATCCCTTGTGCTCTCCCTCGCTCTTCATTTGCAGCAACTTCCTTTAAATAGCCTCCTGAATACATGCTATTTTAATAATACTAATTAATAAAAAATTAAATGTCAAATAAGAAAAATAGGACAGTATGGAAAATGCTAATAATAAGAAAATGCAGTGTTGCTTAGCTTTTTATTAAATTATTTCTTTTTTAATTTCGTATTAGGTGTTTTCCCCATTTTGTTCCAGTTTATCATCACTACTAATGCTACAACACAAGTTGGGTGAAGACCAGCACATGCCTCCTCCGATACATCCGAAGTCACAGAGCCACCACCTCTTTTTGAACTGCTGCTGCTGATACAGCATTGCCGAGTAGCATCACAGCGACTCGGCTACGATACATCAGCTCACAGATGCCTGGTGCTGATCCACATCACCCTAGGAGGGATCAGGGGAAAGAGCACCATCTACCCACCCAGAGAGAGCAAGGCTAATGGTGCTTTCTCAGGGCTCCGGCAGTTGATGGCAAGCTGCATGACCGGGATTCGAAACAGCGATCTCCCAAACATAGTGGCAGCGCTTTAGAACGCTGGCTCACTTTACCACTCAGCATTTAGGATGGCATTTATTTGACTGCAGACAGTATAAACCCAAGATATTTCAGACACTTCATATTTTGTTTGGTAAACTTGATTTTATTTGTTTATATCCCACAAATTTGAAACTTTAAACTGTTTATTTTTGCAAGTGTTGCAAGCCTCCATTCAGGAATTGATGTATATTAACAAATACAATAAAGGTAAACAGTGAAAAATATGAACATATCTTTGGTTCATAATGTTTGCAATCAAATCCCTCCTCTGTGTCATGTGATTCGAGCAGTATTAGCTTTAGCTGCTAACCGCACAAGTGCTAGCTCTTTTCCATTCGGAGGCGAGTATATCTGTATACTCTGACTGTAGCTTGCTGCTAACACCGGCTAGCACTGCTGGAGCAGCATTAGCATTACCTGCTAACCGTGCTAGTTAGCTCTTTCGCTATTCAGCGGTGAGTATATCGGACTGTAGCCTTCTCGTTCACCGTGTTAAAACAAGCTAGGGGAAGATGGGGGTCAAAGCTTACTGTAGATAAACAAAAGCATTTTACTCACCCAAATAAACAGTTTTCAGGAGAAAAATCTGTGTAGATTAACATCCAGCACTCGTTTTACTTTAAAAACCATGCGCCTTTTAATCCAGTTTGAAATATACGATACTTTATACACTATAAGAAACATTTCAGACCTGAATTATCTTCCAGTGAAAATTGAATATATTATTTGTATTATTTTATTATTTGTTTAAATGTGTTCCAGTGCAGTGGGTGGGGCTAAGCTGCTATTTGATTGGCTGATAAATGTCTATTCTAATGGACAAATAGGGCTGAATGTATGTTAAGTGCAAGAAAACACAAGACAAAAAATACATAATCTCCATTTTAATGGGTGCAGGGTCTGAAAGGGTTAAATATACACTGTAAAAAGACACTTGCAGCAGTTTCTCCACTACAGAGCTTTAGCAGAAATGAAACTAATGCTGTTATTGTTTATTTTACAGTAAAATATAGTTTACCATTGTGTTGTAACTATAATTCCTACATTCAGAGTAAGACTATAATTATATGATGCTTTAGTTCAGTGTTTATACTGCACTGCTGTGTTCAACAGAGTACAACACAGTGATCACAGAACTAAACTGTACAAAGACCTCACATACACACCGTATTTCACCTAGTATACATTACATATGATATATTAAAGTAAATACAGTAGCAGTCAAACATTTGGATACACCCTAAATTCAATGGTTTTGCATCATTTAAAAATGCATTGTAGATTAAAACTAAAGTCATCCAAACTATGAAGAAAAACAGAAAAACATATGGAATTATTTAGATTCTCCATGTTCTGACTCATATTATAGCAAAAACTACTCAACTAAGTAAAGAAAACAATGACTTTAAGAAATAAGAGTATCTTTCCTTGGAGTTTTTAAATCGCAAAGACCATCAAAAACGTCATGATGGAACTGGCCCTCATCAGGACCACCCCAGGAAAAGAAGAGCAAGAGTTAACTCTTTTTGCACAGGATAAGTTTATCAGCCTTATCAGTTACCAGCCTCAGAAACCGCAAGTTAACAGATTAACCCCTTAGATAAAAGCACCTAAATGCTTCACAGAGTATTTGAAGTTTGGTTTGTTTAAGACGTTTAAGTTACTACATGATTCCTTATGTGTTCCTTCATATTCTGGAACAATTTTTACGATTTCCAAACCTTAGACTGGTACTCTATGTTATTCAGCGCTATGAATGTGCTATGAAGCTTCTAAATGCAGGTACCCTTCATAGAAAGTGTAGAGGTTCTTCTTCTCCAGGCTGGTACAGATGTGAAGCGTCAGTGATCAGTGTTTTAAAGCAGTGTGTAAATACAACTGAGGAAACCAGTAATCAAGCGTTTCAGATCCGCAGCTTTGTGTAAATACTGATGCAGAACTGCTGTTAAATACAGCTGAATGGGCTGAGGTGACCAAAGCACAGTGTATACACACACACACACTCACGCATACACACACACACATACATATACAAAAACTGCATAAAATTACCATTGATACTCTCTCCCTCTCTTTCTCTTTCTCTTCCTTCTGACAATACCAACAGAAACTGAGTGACAGCTGTTAGTGTGTGTGTGTGTGTGTGTGTGTGTGTGTGTGTAGTGTGTGTGTGTGTGCGTCCGTTTGTGTGTAGTGTGTGTATGTGCGTGCGTGCGTATGTGTGTGAGCACATGTGTGAAAGACAGAAAGACGTAGAGAAAGAGCAAACAATGCCATTGGACGGTTATTATGGGCCGATGCTTGCTCACACATAGCGAGAGAGAGAGACAGAGAGAGAGAGAGAGAGAGAGAGAGAGACAGACAGAGACAGAGAGAAAGACAGAGAGCGGAGTAAATGCAAAAGCAATAAAATAAATTAATCCATTGAATTGTTCTTGAGGTATTCTAGAATGCAGAAATAAAATGGCATTATATAATAACATATATAGATCTACAAACACATTAAAAGGCTATAAATTCAAGTAATTAACTCTTGACAAGTCCAGCACAGCTGTTAACTGAAAGCCATTCCAGGTGACTCTACCTCATAAAACTGACTGAGAAAATCCAGCCAAGATATCAAAGCTGTTTCTATCTAAGCAAGAGGTGCTACTTTGAAGAATCTAAAGTATAAAACATATTCTTCTTCGACTTTATAATATTATTAGTATTACATATTTAAATAGTGAAAAACACTGAATTTAAGGTGTTATTGTACCTATGAAACAATTATTGTAAATTTATGATTAGTACTTGCGATGTGACAAGACGTTTTATCGGCTTAATATGCATTTTAAGTGCATAAGTGCATGTATCTCAGATTTTTGTCGATTTTTATTTTACTACAAAATTCAAACAGAAAAACTGTTCTTTACACAGTGATAAAATTTATTGATGAATGGACCGATAGAAATATTTCAACATGACCTAAAATAAACTCTTTTTACGCTGACTTCTATTGATAGTTTCGAAGGTTTTTCTCTGCCCTGTAAAGTTGCTGTTTTGGAGATTCTTGTTTTTCATTGGACAGTGACGTTATTTAAAAACCAAGTTCAATATATCTGTCTCAAAGACAAGCTTTTAAAGGACAACTCCAGTGTAAAATGGACTTTTGATGTAGTAAAACATGATAAAAAGTACTTATCTTTGATGAATAGCACACCTACGTTCTCCCACAGCGTTCCGAGATCCAGACATTTTAACAGTTTGTCCAAACACCCTTCAGACTGAGTGACACGGGGCATAATTTTCCCCGATAAATCGCTTTTTCCACTGTTATCCAGCTCAAAGTAGCTCCACACGTCCTTGCTAGAATCCAGAGAGCCCTGACATTTAAAACGAGGCATTAATAACTTAAAAAGTGCACAAGAAGCTTATTAAAAACTACTGTTTACTCCTATAATGCTACTCTACATAGACTCCGCATAGCGTAGCAGCTGGCGCACTCGGAGCTACAGCTAGCGTTATGGGATGTAAACAGTGTTTTTTAATAAAATTCTTGTGCCTCGTTTTAAATGTCAGGGCTCTCCGGATTCTAGCAAGGAGGTGTGGAGCTACTTTGCGCTGGATAACGGTGGAAAAGTGATTTATCAGGGCAGATTATGCCCCCTGTCACCCAGTCTGAAGGGTATTTGGACAAACTGTTCAAATTTCTGAATCTCAGAACACTGTGGGAGAACAGAGGTGTGCTATTCATTAGAGGTAAATACTTTTTAACATGTTTTACTACAGCAAAAGTCCATTTTACACCAGAGTTCTCCTTTAACTCTTGACAGGTTCAGCACAGCTGTTAACTGAAAGCAATGGCACCCTACACCATAACACCAGGCCTTCTGGATGTGTGAGAACAAACCGTTGATGATGATGCGAGGCTGACCATGGTGCCTCCACAAGCATATTGGTCTTCTCCACCAAGTTAAAAGCAGGATTCATCGCTCCACTTCAACTACCCACCGAGTTTCATTACTGTCAGATGATTTGTTCTGGAGGCTCACTGTACCCAATGTTAATGGTGGGCTTAAAACATACAGTATCCAGTATACGTAGCCCTCCATCATTGGTCGGTGCAGTTCTCTGAAGTTTTGAGGCTCCATCCAACACCTTTGGTGCTCACAATGACTGATCAATTGCTCTATTTAACGATCAATATATAAACCTGCGCATCACCTGCCTGAAATGCGATAAAGCAAGAACATAAACATGAAATATGGCCACAGCGGGGGAGCTTTCCCCACATCATAAAGCCACAATTCACTCAGATCAGCTGGCTCACACATTTCTCTCCGGTCAGCAGGGCTTTCCCTTCTGGAAATGTTCATGGGGTTCAGCTTGGTGAAAGAGAGAGGGGTGAAAAATGATGAGTAGTGATTGATCCAGATGTTCCTCTGGGCTGAAAGAAGCTTCACTGTTCTCTGCCAGGCACTGTTACTGAAACGATGTATAATGATGAGATAATTCTGGTGAGATTTATTCGCTTATGTCTTATGTCTTATGCAACAGTTGGAGAGAAGAGTCACTAATGGACTAATGGAGGTCAGTACCACCACCCTTCTGGTCATCTAATACAAAAAAAGCTCCTTTCTCCAGGTTCTTTAATGGTTAGAACCCTACAAGTCCACCCTCTTACCCGTCATTGTAAGGTAGGGGAGGCAGGATGCAAACGCAAGTCTTCTTTATTTTCCATTTTGCTAGTATTTCCCCACGCCCTTGACTGAAAGAGAAGGAAAAGAGAAAGAGGGCGAACTCAGATAATTGGGCGCGAGGTTGTTTGACACACAGGTAGAGAGGAAGTGTCGGTTTGTATAGGTTGGAGAGTGGGAGGAGTAAGGGCGTGGATCAAACTCCCAAATTTACGTTATAAAACTCCACTTTGTAACTAACAAAGAACAAAACACTAGGAAGTAATATAAAGAAAAGGTAACTAAAACAAAACACTATGTTAAACAGAGGATAAACTAAAAGACTGTAACAAACTACAGAAAGCAAACCTGGAACACTGAAGACAAAAAAAAAAAAAACAGCAAGTCTGAAGCTAAACAAAACACAGATAAATATGATTTAGATAGGATATAACAGGACAAGGTCAAACAAAAAGCACGACAGAGAACAAAGGAGCACATGGGGTATTTATACACAAGCACAGACAAGGGACACCTGTGGAATAAAAGAGGGGGCGGGGTTACAAATGAGACAGGAGGGATTACAGGTGACAGGGTTGGGGCTAAGGCAGAGACAAAACAAAAACAGAGCCATGTGCTTCACATGAAGGACATGGGGAGGTAAACAAAACAAGAGAACAGAGGACAGAGGCAGGAAGGACCCAAAATACGTAAAGACACTAGACAGACACAGGCTAAGGTGTGACAGCCATCCTCCCATATTACTATTTTCCCATCATTTCCCGTATTATAATATAAGAAAAACATTATTAGTAAGGAGACAGGCCACTGACCGCTGCGTAAATGGGAATTCTCTTAACGCCAATCATGGTGCCAGTTTAAGGATGAAGTTCCGCCTCTCACAGCCAACCAGATTGTTGGTTTTGAGGGGTAAGCTTTTTAGGATTAATATTTATGAATATTTCTTTCATGAAATCCATTGTTGACGTACTGTTTTGCATACCTTATTGAGAAATGGATTACTGATAGTATATACTTTGTCTGGTCCATATCCTTTAGTAAAAGCTGCATATGTATTTCTGCGCGACAAATCAGATTCTAACTATCTAATTGTAGTTTGTAAGTGGTTATTTTAGATTTCTTGTAAACCTGTCTGGATACTGAAGCTCGGTTGGGCTGGTGGGATAGTTATGTACATGTAGTGGCGTAAAAAAAAGTGTTTATGCATTTTTATCATACTAACACTTCTCTAGATTATCAAACAAACTTTACTATTAGATAAATATAACTTGGGTAAATATAAAAAGCACTTTTTAAATGGATGATTTCATTTATTAAAGGGAAAACAAAACATCCAAACCAACCTAGCCCTTTGTGAAAAACGAATGAACTGTGATTAATCTCACTTGCCTCAGTTAAGGTCAGTGTTAATGATTCAATGATAAGAAAGAGACTGGTCAAAAATGAGAGTGGGAGAGTTCATGAGAGAGTAAAAAAAAACCCACAATGCTCCATTGTAAATATTCTTTGGACTGACGAGGCAAAAGTGGAACCTTTTGGGAAGTGTGTGTCTCATTACATCTTACTTAAAACAAACACATAATTTCAAATATAAAAAAAATCATAGTGAATGTAAAACGTGGTGGTGGTAGTTTTCTTGGGTTTCTTGAAAGGTGCTATATACAGTAAGATGTACAGCTCTTGAAAAAAAATTTGAGACCACTTCAGTTCCTGAATCAGTTTCTCTGATTTTGCTATTTATAGGTGTATGTTTGAGTAAAATGAACATTGTTATTTTGTTTTATAAACTACAGACAACATTTCTCCCAAATTCCAAATAAAATATTGTCATTTAGAGAATTTATTTACAGAAAATGAGAAATGGCTGAAATAACAAAAAATATGCAGAGCTTTCAGCCCTCAAATAATGCAAAGAAAACAAGTTCATATTCATAAAGTAGTTAATAGTTCAGAAATCAATATTTGGTGGAAAAACACAGTCTGGCATGTTCTCCTCCACCAGTCTTACACACTGCTTTTGGATAACTTTATGCCTTTACTCCTGGTGCTAAAATTCAAGAAGTTCAGCTTGGTTGCATTTAATGGCTTGTGATCATCCATCTTTGAGGTTTACAATTTGGTAAAATCAAAGAAACCCATCATTTTTAAGTAGTCTCTTATTTTATTCCAGAGCTGTATTGGATTAAACCTCTATATCTCTATATATGCACAAATTGTCTACTTACATTATTGGTATTTTGGTACCACTTTAAAATAAGACTACCTTTATAAAGGGTTTATAAATGGTTTACAATTTGTTTATTAATGGTTACTAGTTGTAAATGCCTTAAAAATCATTAATAATCAGTTATAACACATACATAGAAAGGGCAACAATGACCTGTTGTTTGCCAAATAGTGAACCCATAGCCATTTATATTGTTAAACTTCAGATCTTGTCAGATACTCAACTTACTTTGTCTTCTCTATCTAACTCAACTTGCCCTTTCTATGTATGTGTTATAACTGATTTTTAATGATTTTTAAGGCATTTACAACCCAATTAGTAACCATTAATAAACTAATTAAAAACCATTTATAGACCCTTTATAAAGGTAGTTTTATTTTAAAGTGGTACCGGTATTTTTTATGTATGAAACAAATGTGAAGAGTTGCATCAGACTGCTCTGAATCCCACCCTCTACAGGATGATGAAAAACATACATTAAAGCAGGTGGGTCCAAGTTCCACAGCTGGATTCTGCTCTGCATTGGCTGGAAGGAGTGTATTACAGTAAAGAGGCATATAGCGCCAACACACACAGCGAAGCAAATCAGCAATAAAACACAGTGTGTGTATCATGCATCCGCTGGAGGAGTCCACAAGCACTTACTCAGGCATAGAGAAGGTCGCCGAGTTCGGCTGTACATGTATGGAAAATGGAAAATATCTTAAAAATTGCAATATGGAAATATTTGAACAGATTCCAGCATCTTGTATACATAAATACACTATGCAGTATTGTAATATACTGTATTACTAATTTAAAGTGTCACATAAAGACCTCATTTCTGTCTTTATGGTTGTGGAATGAACTTCATACTGTAAATAAACTGTAACAGGAATTCTCCAACATCTCCAACAAGGGTGTGGGTGGGTTCTCTCAGTGCTGACCAGTTTCCCCCCATTTCAGCAGACCTAACTCAGCTCATTAAGAGCTTTAATGAGCTGATGAGTTGAGTTAGGTGTGCTAGAGCGGGAAGTCGTTAAACTGTACACTGATCTGACCTTCAGGGAGAGAAATCCAGTATGAAACGCTTTCTTAAACCTGACAAAAAGACTCCAGAGTGTTTTAGCTTTTTTGGCGTCCGCTACTGTCTAAACCGCAGGCCAAGACTACGCAGCACACACCGCATTACGCTGTAACAACACTCTTAACTAAACATCATGACCACCTGCTGAATACACTGTGCTGCCAAAACAGCTCCCTCTGAAGACCTCTGAAGGGGGCAAGTGTGGTATTTGGCATGTTCAAGACATTCTAGCAGGTTCTTTAAGTCCTGGAAGTTGAGAAACACACTTGGTTGTCCACAGAATAATAAAGAAAATAGGACTTTTTGGACCAGGTCACCTTCTATGATCTTTCTAAGGTCCAGATTTGGCACTAAGATGTTGGCATGGACAAGACAAGACAAGACATATCGATGATACTGGACACACACAGTGATATGGTGAGCACACATGCCTGGGCAGTGAGGATTAAGGGTCTTGATCAGTGGCCCTTTCTTGACAGTAGCAGTCTACCCTAGAAAGTCACCCTAACTTTACTCCCTCACCCACAGAAGCAGTATCATTATCTATATCTGAACAGTTGCTTCTCTTTTTCAAAGTATTGGAGGTGGGAGAGCTTGAGAGATTGATATAGGTCAGATCATTACGTCCAGACGACTAGGCTCCAAGGATTGTGAGAGGTTCCTGGTCAGCAGGGATGAGTAGTAGATTGCTATGGCCAAAGGACTGGACTTGAGAGTCTCCCAAATGGTGCCAAGGCTTGCCAAGAGGTTCCCAGTCAGCAGTGTTGTGTACCAGATTGGTATGTCCAAGCGAAAGGGGTTGAGTTTCTCCAAAATGGTGCCAAGGCTTGTGAGAAGCCCCTGGTCAGCAGTGTTGAGTAGTAGATTGCTATGTTCAAACGACTGAATTTGATGGTCTCCCAAATGGCGCCAAGGCTTGCCAAGAGGTTTCCAGTCAGCAGTGTTGTGTACCAGATTGGTATGTCCAAGCGAAAGGGGTTGAGATTCTCCAAAATGGTGTCAAGGCTTGTGAGAAGCCCCTGGTCAGCAGTGTTGAGTATCAGATTTTTATGTCCAAACAAATGGGGTTGAGTGTCTCCATCTAGAAAACCAGGTCTGAGTATCTCCTGAAAGTCTTTTAAAATCTCCCGACCAGTAGTCAGGGATAAGTACCACATCATTATATCCAGATGACTGGACCTGAGTGACACCCAAATGGCTACAAGACTTGCGAGAAGTTCCTGGTCAGATGTGTTGAGTAGTTGATTGCTATGTTCAAACAAATGGATTTGAGGGCACCATGGCTTGCGAGAGGTTCCCAGTCAGTAGTGTTGTGTACAAGATTTTTATGTCCAAACAAATGGGGTTGAGTGTCTCTTAATTGGCGCCAAGGCTTAGGAGAAGCCCCTGGTCAGCAGTGTTGAGTATCAGATTTGAATGTGTAAACAAATGGGGTTGAGTGTCTCCATAATGGCTTCAAGACTTGTGAGAGGCTCCTGGTCAGTACTATTGGGCACCAAAGCGTTCTATCTAGAAAACCAGGTCTGAGTATCTCCTGAAAGTCTTTTAAAAGTCTCCTGGCCAGTTTTCAGGGATGAGTACCTCATTGTTTTATCCAGATGACTGGACCTGAGCGTCTCCCAAATGGTTCCTGCTCAGCAGTGACAAGTGCCAAACTCAGGTACTGAAACCACAACACTGTCATCAATACTGTGTTGCTCTAACTACTGAGCCACCACTGTTGCACTGGAGACCAGCTTCAACACCTGAGGGAGGCTCCTGATTAGCAGTCATGAGTTTCAAACCCAGGTATCAAACTCACAATTATTAAACATTTCTGTTCTTGTTCAATAGTAGATCTTGTGTCAGTTCTACTCAGACAGGATGGAATACAACCTTTATATGTATCTCTTGTTTCATTGAACCTCAGTTCTCAGTTTGTAGCCTGTCCCTCCTTGGACCTTTGTCATTAGGTATCCATCCCTACCGATCAGGAGTGACTTTCGCGAGAGCATCCGTTGGGAGTCATTTGGGAGACACTAGGGAGACACTTACATCCAGACATCTGGACGTAAAGATTTGTCCCATGTCAAATTGGCCTTGAAAGAGGTATTTTAAAGTGGCCCATGTCTCCAACATCCAACACACCAATCAGATCTACCTTTTATGTAAGGTAGATAAGGTGTAAAAGGTGCCGTGGACTACAGTTCAGACAAAAGGACCAAAATTGGGTCCAACCAAAGGAGGTCGTCGCGGCCTGGATTGACTTAATTACAGGATGTTGAGGCAATTAAAGAGAGGTAGCTGTGCCAATACTTGCCTTCCCTTTGCAATGGTTTGGGTGTAACAGATTATGCTTGTGATTCCTGTATCTACTGTAACTGTAGATTAACCCTTATTTATAAACAGAGATAAAATATATCTGGATCTGGAGGGCTCCAGATTCCAGCAAGGAGGCAGAATTTGACACAACACCCGGTAAGTGCTGCTAAATTGACATCCTACACACCAATTCATCTAAAGTATATCGAGATGCAGTTCATGTAGATGATGGCAGCAAGATGTAGCAAAGTTCTTTAAGTGAGCACTAAACTGCAGGGTGAAACCAAAACGAATTGGAACAAATGTAGGAAATTCAATGTAACAAAGACAAGAACCTTGGTTCAGACTCAGGTGGTCTTGGTTTGGACCTTCAGGTGTGAAAATGCCCTGAAAGAACTGAAAAGAATCTTCCCAGATCTTCACAGGTTTTGAAGGGTGGGGGGTTGACTTTCATTTAAAGGTTGGGGTGACTTTCTAGTGACCATGTCACATAACATTTGTACATACCTGCTGTATAATATGAATTATTTTACATTTATTTTTATTTGAGCTTTTTAAGAAATTTTTTGAGAATGTTTGGCTAAGAAAGCATGCCTTTTCGTTTTTTCTGGCTGTGAAAGAGCCCAAAGGATTTCCTTTCAGTTACTGAGGTGAGGTGTAGGCACGTTGGTGTTTAGATGTATGTGTGTTCATGTGTGTGTGTGTGTACAGAGAGCACATGTAGCAGAACTAAAGCAGTCTGGGAGGAGGCTATTAGTGTTAGATTACCCTCAGCCTTTGAGCAAGCACACACACCACTTTGAAACCTGAACTGTTTCTGCACGCTCCATCAGCAAATACTCGCAGCTTCGTCACTCTGAAATATTTGTTTTGGTTCTGAAACTTCCTCTTTTTTTGTTCTGGGTAGAGCGAGGCATAATTGAGGTAACTGGTGGAACAGATGATGAATGGTGCTGCTGAAACCAGCGAGCCAGCTTTCAGCACCAAGACTTATCCATCTTATCTTATTCCTCACAGCCCAGTGAGAACGTAGTGAAGGAGAATCGGTAGGGAGGTAAGAGTGTGCAGCTGAAGACTGGTCACTTTTAGTTTTAACAAAAGGTGCAATGTTCCTTCCAGTGTTCCTTCCAATCCAACCATATGTTAAAGATTTTATCAGCACACTGTTCGAGCGAAGTGTGTGTAGGTTACCTGTATGGACTAGCATCTGGACTAGGATCTGATTTCCATTGATGGATAAGATTCTAGAGCAGGGGTGTCCAAATTTTTTTTGTTGGGGGCCAGAAGGAGAAATATATTTGAAGTCACGGGCCAAAGACTCTGTAATAAAACAAATAATGAAATATACCACTTTAAATAATACATTTTCCTGATTACTTTCATTTACACATCATTTTACTTGACTATCTTTATCTTTGACAGTGTTGTGTAAACTAAGATTTTTCAAATTGATGTTTAATTTCATGATGTCTCTTAATATTAAACTCCTTAATTACGGCAACTTTTTGACTCATTTGCCCTTTTTCTGTGCTAAAAATGCGCACCCTCTCCGCTTTTAGACTCTTTGGCCCGTTTTCTGCGCTAGACATGCGCACCCTCTCCGCTTTTAGACTCTTTGGCCTGTTTTTCTTAGCTAAAACTGCACACTCTCTCCACTTTTAGACTCTTTGGCCCGTTTTCTGCGCTAGAAATGCGCACCCTCTCCACTTTTAGATTCTTTGGCCCGTTTTCTGCGCTAGAAATGTGCACCCTCTCCGCTTTTAGACTCTTTGGCCTGATTTTCTTAGCTAGAAATGTGCACTCTCTCCGCTTTTAGACTCTTTGGCCCGTTTTTCTGAGCTAGAAATGCGCACTCTCTCCACTTTTAGACCCTTTGGCCCGTTTTTTCTGCGCTAAAACTTCACTCTCGCCGCTTTTAGATTCTTTGGCCCGTTTCTGTCACCTAGCGTTCAAACTTTGAATGTCACATTTTAAAAACCTGCTTAACAGCGGGCCAACTTTCATTCTATTTTTAAAATACCTCGCGGGCCGCTCCAAAAAAGGAAACGGGCCGCAAATGGCCCGTGGGCCGTAGTTTGGACACCCCTGTTCTAGAGTATTTTGGTGGACTAGGGCCTTGTCTGCTTTGGTGAACTTAAGTATGGTCCTTTTTCATTAACTGAGGTCTTGTCACTTTTAATTAAATTCTGGAGATTTTATAGAGCTTGATTGGACTTGAGTTTGCTGGACTACAGATTGTGCTTTGAAGGATGACAAGGATTTAAGTCTGGTCTGCTTTAATAGAATCGATTCTGGTGATGTTGGGTTGAATAGAGTCTGATGTGCTTTAATGGACTAGATTCTGGTGAGCTTGGGTGGACAAAGGTCTAGACTTAAGTCTGGTCTTCTTTGATGAATTAGGGTCTAGTCTCTTTTGATGGACTAGATTCTGGAAAGCTTTGGTAAAATAGAATCGGATGTGCTTTGATGGATTGGTGATCTTAAATATGGTCTTCTTTAATGAATTGAGATCTGGTCTGATGGAACAGATTATGCAGAGCTTGGTGGACTTAAATCTGGTCTACTTTGGTGGACTACAGTCTGTGCTTTAAAGGATGACAGTCTGGTCTGCTTTGTTGGATTTTAGTCTGGTCTGTTTTGATAGACTAGAGTCTGGAAGAGAGTCTAGAAAAGAGTCTGATGTGGTTTAATGGACAAGAGTCTGGAGAGCTCTGGTGGACAAGCATTTTGTCAGCTTTGATCCTGGGGAGCTTTAGTGGATTTTAGTCAATATATGTGTTTCAAAGGACTATAGTTAGTCTGCTTTGTTTGATTTGAGTCTGGTCTGTTTTTGGGGCCTAGAATCTGTGCTTTAAAAGATGAAAGTCTGGTCTGCTTTGTTGGATTTAAGTCTGGTCTGCTTTGATACACTAGATTCTGGAAGGCTTGGGTGGAAAAGAGTCTGATGTGCTTTTAAGGAATATATTCTTGAGAGCTTTGGTGGACAAAGCTCTTGTCTGCTTTGATTGAGTCTGGTCTGTTTTGATGGACTAGATTTTGAGGAGTTTTGGTGGATTTGAGTAATGTCTGCTTTTTTGGTCTACAATCTGTGTTTCAAAGGACTATAGTTAGATCTGCTTGAGAGAGTCTTGTTTGCTTTGGTGAACCTAAAAATGGTCTTTTTTAATGAAGTGGGGTCTAATCTTTTTTGATGGAACAGATTATACAGAGTTTAGGTGGACTTGAGTCTGGTCTGCCTTGGTGGACTACAGTCTGTGCTTTAAAGAACGACAGTCTAGTTTGCTTTGTTGGATTTGAGTCTGGCCTGTTTTTGTGGACTACAGTCTGTGCTTTAAAAGTTGACAGTTTGGTCTGCTTTGTTGGATTTGAGTCTGATGTTCTTTGATGGTCTAGATTCTGGACAGATTTGGCGAAAAAAGCCGATGTGCTTTAAAGGATTACATTCTAGAGTAATTTGGTGGACCAGGGTCTTGTTTGCTTTTGTAGCGCTCCTATCCCTTTATAATGAAAGTGAGTTACACTTGAGTTACACAGACGGAGCGCAGGGTTCGTTAAATGACTCTTTACTCAAACCTTTAGTGTTTTTCTTTGGTAGCTTCAATTAAATGAACACACAACTATGCAATTATCTCTGCAATCAATCTTAAATTGTTAACAAGTACTGAAACTTTTAAAACATTTTAGTGTGAATAAATCAAAATTTCAAAAACATTTGTATTACACTCAATCATAGCAAAAAGATGAATTATTAATCAAATATCACCACAATCTTTTTTTCTGTCCCTTTTTTTCCCCCACCCACGTTGCAGGCCTGTTACGGTGCTTGGGAGCGTTGAGGCCGTAAAGCAATAACAACAATGGCCGCTTCACCTCGTAGGGCTAAATAAAAGAAAATAAATGTAGCGCTACGGATTTCAGAAAACTGCAAATTCTGAGTGGTCTCTGGCTCCTATCAAACATTCTCAGTCACTCACCCACTCACTCTCTCTTTCTCTCTCTCGGCTGCAACTCTGTAGTCGTGCTAGCTGCTCCAGCAAACTGGGCTATGGAGTGGTGTAGCCCACTCTCACCAAGGCAAAGTCAAGCTCTCCGTTCCAGTCACTCCGACCAAAACAGCTCTCCTGAAGTACAGCGACAGTCCCTCATTCGTAGCTGACGGTGAACTTGCTCTCCTCGCTCGTCTGCCTTCTCCAGCCAAACTCAGGCACAAGTTAGAACAGATGCCCAATACACTCAGCTCACTAACTTATCTAACTGAAAGTTAGAAAGTTACTCAGAGATACTTATCTAGAACTCTACTGCTCTGCATTAAAAGGTCTAGCAGACACTTTCTGCAAATATTAATAGCGTTTTTTCACTCTAAAAGCCTTAGAGAAAAACTAACTTTTCAGCCGTACTGTTGCCGTTTGTACTCACCTCTCTCTCGCTCGCTCGCTCGCTCTCCTCAGCCTCCTTCTCCCGCCCCTCTCACTCCAGGGACCAATAGAAATGACTCAACACGTGAAGACCTTGTGGCTTATCCAATTAGAAAAAAGATAAAAGAAACTAAAAGTTTTACATGAAGCTAGGTTGTTCTGAGCACATGTTTAACCCTGTTCACTCCAACCAAACTCTAGCCTTTTTTTTCCTGTTTTAAACGGCAGAGTTACATTCACACTTATATTAGCAGATATTAGAACATTAGAACAAGTTTTTCCACATCTTTTGCAACTATATTTACACAAAAATATTACCCTAGTACCACAGTTGAAACAAAGTTACAAAAACAGTCATTTAACAATGAAAAAAAAATAAAAAGAAAAAATACTATTTTATCTCCTCTTCCCCAAAGGGCTACACTTTGGTGAACTTAAATATGGTCTTCTTTATTGAAGTGAGGTATTGTCTCTTTTTATGGAACAGATAATGCAGAGTTTAGGTGGACTTGAGTCTGGTCTAATTTGATGAACTAGATTCTAGGGACTATGGTCTAGGGACTAGGATGAACTTAAGTATGGTCTTTTTTAATGAATTGAGGTCTGGTTTCTTTTAAGGGAACAGATTATGCAGAACTTTGGTGGATTTGAGTCTGGTCTGCTTTTTAAAAAAAATGACAGACTGGTCTGCTTTGTTGGATTTGAGTCTGATCTAATATACTATACTATACTATAGAGGCTAGTGTGCTTTAAATGACTAGATTCTGGTGGTGTACTTTGACAGATTTGAGTCTGGTCTGCTTTGACAGACTGCAGTCTGCTGTACTTTGGTGGTGTAGGGACTGCTTTGATAGGCTCAAGTCAGGTCTACATGTTAGACTAAATCTGATGTGCTTTGATGGACTAGCACCTGATCTACTTTGACCTAATATAGCATGTTGTACTTTAAGGAATGACAGTCTGGTGTGCTTTGTTGGATTTGAGTCTGGTCTGTTTTTGATGGACTAGATTCTTGAGGGCTTTGGTGGATTGAGTTTGGTCTGCTTTAGTGGATTATAGTCTGGTGTTCTTTCATAGACTAGAATTTGGTCTGCCTTGATTGCATCAGTTGTGTTTTGATGGACGACAGTTTGAAGTTCATTGTTGGCTTATAATTGGAGAGCTTTGGTGGACTCGAGTCTGGTATGCTTTTATGCACTGGAGTCTAGAGTTCTTTGGTAGACTTGTGTCTCGTCTGCTTTGGTCGACTTAATTCAGGTTTTCCTTCTGGACTTTAGTTGTGCTTTGGAGCACTATAGTCTGGTCTGCTTTGGTGACCAAGAGTCTGCAGTTCTTTGGTGGATTAGAGTGTGAATATCTTTAATGGACTGTAGTCTGGAGTGCTTTGGTGGTCTAGAGTCTGGTCTGCTGTGTTGAACTACAGTCTGGAATTTTATCGATGGAGTAGTGAATAGTCATTCTGCTTGGAGTGTACTCATTAACACTAACACTAATCATGACCTTTTGACACACGGTCACCATAAAGCAGCGTTTTATGCTACACTACTTTACAATGAAGCTCACAGAGTGTGTGTCTGAGAGCCGTTGTAGCTAGCTGGCAGAGGCTGATCCGGTCACTATGTGGCTTTTTCACAACAGGAGCCATTTAGTTCCTAGTGGCGGCATGTGAGCCCGAAACAGAGGCCCTGTGTTTGACCATCAGGACAAAACGAGCTGGGCCACACGTACCCTCTAGATGGAGATGCTCCAATCGGATGCAGATGCAGGGCGATTGATAGAAGGGTAAGTCAAGAAGAAGGGAAGTGAGGAAAAAAGAAGTGTCTAAATTGAGGAAACAAGTTGGAAGTCCAAAGGAAATTCTGAAGCATCTTATTGCTAGTCTACATAAAGGGTAAACTGTCAGCATTAAGGCAGCTAAATACACAAAACTAAAATACACCGAAAACAGATTCAGTACAAATTCATACACAGTACACTCATCTTCCAATGAACAGTTGCAAAAAAAAAAAAAAGTTTTTCTGTTATTCAGAAGACAGATTCCAGTGAAAAGGTTACCAGGAACCCTGAACCTTCCTGTACCTGCTGAAGAAAAGCATCCCTACAGCATGATGCTGCCACCACCATGTTTTATAGTGGGAGTTGTTCAGAAGTTGTGTTTAGAAGGATTAGCAGTGTTACTTTTCAACCACACATTGATTAAAAGTTTGAAAACCATGTATCATTTTCATTCCACTTAATTCCACATTTTGTGCTACATTGAGTTGGTCTATCAATTAAAATCTAAATAAAATACATTTAAGTTGTAAGGCAACAGTTTGGTCTGCCTTGACGGAGTAGAATAAGGTGTGCTTGGATGAACAAGATCATAGTCTGCTTCGATGAACTACAGTCTGGATTAAAATCTAAAGCTTTGATGGACAACTGACGAGTCTAGTCTGCCTTGTGATGAACTGGTGTGTCTTGAGTTCTTTGACCAGACTTGAGTTTGTCTTTGGTGAAGAAACCTGTCTAAAGGTGTTCTTTGAGGGGTGGATCTATGGTCAAACCTTGGTTGACCTCTGTTAAAGGTTAGCTTGAAGTCAGCTTAAATGCTTAAATTGTGCATCAACAGATAAGCTGCTGCCCACTCTTTATTGTATGCCAAGGACAGCAAGGTGGTGCTAAAAAAAGTTTCTATGGGATTTCTAATAAAGTGGCCAGTCATGACCATAATATGGCTGATAAATATGTACCAGCATCACAAATATTGCTGGGGAACTCTACAAGTCTACAAGTCAAATACTGCAAATAGTGTGTTGGTTCCTAATTAATGTACATTACATTCACAATTCCTTATGATCTTAATTCCCAATTTAACCCTTAATAAAATGATGACCAAACTTCCACCCCAAAAAAAGTAAATGTAGTTGCTCGAGGAAGCAGTAGGGGGCAGTGTAATCTCATGCAAAAGGCGACTGACCAGGGTGGGGGATTGAGGTCAGCGGCTTTGCTGATATATGTCAGTGAAGATACACTTTATTGGTCCACCCTTACCACAGCTACACCCCAAAAACTCCATGCTGTGGATGTCTGGGGAATGATCAGGCCAGTTTCACCCAATATCACGCAATTCCTGCGGTAACAAGCATACACTCTGCTCAGCCGACGCCTGTAATTAACCCCGAAGAAGAACCGTCTCCACCGATCAGGCAGACGAGCTCATGTTTTAATCAGAGTCCCGACAGCAACTTCACCACTAGTGCAAACTCACTGGTACAAGACACCAGTTGCATGTTGTAATGAGGTATCCCAGTAGGCCACGGTTAACAAGCTATGTGTGGGGCAGTGGTGTGTGTGGGAGAGCTGTGTGTGGGAAAGCGACTTCTTTCAGGGGTTTTCTGAAAGTCAAGTTGACGTTATTATTCATAACAGTTGTTCTTAACTCTATACTCAACTCCATTCTAGCAAACCAGAATGGAATTATTACCAGTTACCAACCCCTTAATATGCTCGAGTTAGGCTGCAATACTGATACCACTTTCCTACAGAGGGGTGTTTGAGTGATGTTATACAACTACATAAAAAGTATAGTTTATTACCCTAGTTTACCTCAGCAGTGCAATTCTAAACATGAATTTGCCTTAGCAGTGCAATTTTAGCCTGGCATTTTCTTAAGAGTGCTTTTTAAATAATAATTTACCTCAGCAGCGCAATTGTAAACATTAATTTGCCTCAGGAGTGCAATTGTAAACATTAATTTGCCTCAGGAGTGCAATTGTAAACATTAATTTGCCTCAGCAGTGCATTTTTTGTCTTACATTTTCTTAAAAGTGCTATTTTAATAATGAATTTCTCTAAGCAATGCAATGTTATTCATACATTTTCTTAAGCAAGCTATTCTAATAATAATGTACCTTAGCAGTACAATTCTAAACATTAATTTGCCTCAGCAGTGCAATTCCAAACAGTACTTTACCTCAGCAGTGCAATTTTTGTCTTAACTTTTCTTAAGAGTGCAATTCTAATCCTAATATACATCAGCAGTACAATTTCTAACATTAATTTACCTCAGCAGTGAAATGTTAGTCTTACATTTTCTTAAGAGTGCTATTGTAATAATAATTTACCTCTGCAGTACAATTCTAAACATTAATTAGCCTCAGCTAAATTACCTCAAGAATTCTATTTTAATTATAATTAACCCCGGCAGAGCAATTCTAAACATTCATTTATATCATCAGTGCAATTTAAAAAAATGTTACACTGCTCATGCATACATTTAACTCAATCATTTAGAATTGAAACAAACTGATCACAGAGTGGTGGATTCTTACTAGTTTTCAGTATTCAGTAAACTCCAACAAGAGACAGTGTTTCAGAGAGCACTCATGTATATGTTACCTTCTGACTTCTGAAAAAAAAAGTAACACAGCCCAAAATACTATTACAAGTGAAGGGAATTGCAGTAGACTGAGATTTAATTGCCTCAGGATAATTTGCTGAAAAAAGACTCACACATATCATTATATTACCTCTGATCTTCATGGTCTCCTAGAAGGTCCATGTTTTCACCAGTGTGTTGGGTTGGCTTGAGGCAAACATGTGGGCCATCTATGAGTCCTGAAGTACTAGTTATAACTGGTTATAATCCCATTTGACCATTTTCTTTCTTGTTATTGAATCAAATGAGACCTGCACTTCTTTAAATGTTGTTCTGGGTTCTTCTGTGACCTCCTAGATGAGTTGTTCATGCTCTTTTGCAATAACTTCTGTTGGCCGGACACTCCTGGGAAGGTTCACTAATGTTCTATGTTTTCTTTTTCCATTAAAACCTAAAACCTATTATCTAACCTTAACCTAAACATTAGATTTAACCCCAAAACATAACCCTAACCCTAACTAGACCTTAACCTAAACATTAAATCCTAGACCTAACTGTAAACGGTTAAGATTAGCGTTCAGGTTAGAGTTGTGTGTAGGGTTACATTTATTTAATCGAACATCATTTGTTTCAGTTCAGTTTCTTTTAACAGACATGCAGTTGAATGTGAGTTGAATGCTAGTTGAGCATATATGAAGCATCTATAATGGACCATTCACGAATAAAGTGATACTGAACCCTTAAACAATACAAAGTAACAATATATGCTTTGAGCTGACAAGCATTGAAGATTGTGTTTACTAAGTAACCCTCAATAAACCTTTTGTTTTGAGATTGTATGGATTTCCTCAAGTATGGAACTCTTGGCTCCATGTTTTGAAGACCGCAGTGCTGGTCTCTCCTGGGTTGGCTGTGAGGAACAGCTGTAACTCTGTAGGGCAGCGGGTTCTCCCGGACTGGAGCTGAGAGCCACTGATTTACAGTTTGGGAGCTGGTCGTCCTGGCGGCTGCAGGACACCAATCCCAGAGACAGGAAGCAGCTGTTCTTCAGGGAGCTGAACTCCACGCAGGGTCTCCCCAGAGTTACGTCCCAAATCTGCTTCTGACCTCAAGGTTGCGTGCAGGAGGGCATTTTTAACGACGGTGAGAAACGGGAGGCGTAAGTGACGGATTGTACCAGAGCAAGAGATTGAAGGCTATTTTATATTCACTCCGATTCTGGAACAGAACGTCTAATGACGGAAAATGAGAGAACATCTGATTATCATTTTCATAAACGGTTTTGCGCCAAAGAGGAAAAAAAAGGCCTTTGAAGAATTCCTGTCTCAGAAGATCTTCTTAACGTCTGTGTCAGAATCCAATCAATCAAGATGTTCTGAGGTTCTCTAAGTACCCAGTCAGGGCTATTAATGCCGTGAATTGCTTACCTGGTCCCGGGGGAACACGGCTCTCACCAGTTTAATGTTCTCCCAGTGCGAGCGCTGCTCGTGAAGGGCTTGGTAATTAGGTGGTAAGTTGAATCAGGTGTGCTTTAGTGGAGGGTGTGGAGGAACAAATGTGGAGGAACAGCCAGAAAGAGCTGGTATTTGATGCTGGTATTTGGCCACTTGCTTTGTGACTCTACCATGTCAGTTTATACCAATCAACAAGTTCAGCCTTAATATAATGGATTATTTTTGCAATTTTTTTACATGCCACATTTTATACTACACTTAAGTATCTTTATATTGCAGAGTCTCTGTGGGTAAAATAAGGAGGCCAGGCCATAGTCAAATTTAGAACAGGAGAAAGACCCTTATCCGCCCTCACCCCAACATTAGGCACATGGATAATGCACCAGAAGTGGAAATGCCACAACTAAACTAAACACATGCAAACACCAACAAACATAATTCCAACATTCTCGAGGTGGTGTGGCTAAAACTGAAAACATACACAGCTCTGGAAAAAAGTTTTAAGAGTTCAGAAATCAATATTTGGTGGAATAGCCCTGGTTTTTAATCATAGTTTTTATGCATCTGGGCATGTTCTCCTCCACCAGTCTTACACACTGCTTTCGAATAACTTTATGCCTTCACTCCTGGTGCAAAAATGCAAGCAGTTCTGCTTGGTTCGATGGCTTGTGATCGTCAATGTTCCTCTTGATTATATTATGCCAAAGGTTTTCAGTTTGGTACGATCAAAGAAACTTATCACTCATCAACAATGGGAACAATTTACTCTTGCACCATCAAAAAGCCATCTATAGGCCATCCAATCGTATCTGCTGTGTGGCAATTGTAGGGAAACCCTTTATAGCGCTTCATCCCATTTCTTCTACTGAAAAGTGAAGGCCACCTTGTGTGACATTGTCTAGAAGGGGTGGCATAAATTACACTTCATAATGGCACTCTTTTTCCTTATTCCCAGAAGAGAAGAAGGGCACACATTATCTAAAAGTTTTGATTTAGAGGGCACATAATATTTTATTGCAGGAAGGTGCTCTCTAGCAGGCACCCAATCACTTTTTTGACCTCCCAATGAAAAGTGCAGCCAATATGGCCACTCTAAAGGGGACCTAAGTGATGCCTTTTTTTTTTTACCATGGATACACCAGGGGGGGCAGTTGTCCTACCTGCCCCTAATCCACCAGATATACTCCAGAGGCCAAACATGCTGAGAGATCTTCTGAAAGTTCTTAAGTCCTCGCCCATACTGAGATTATTTATTATATACCATATTTTAATTTTCACATTTTGAAACAAAAAAAAACTTTTTTTTGCCCCCCAAGCAGAACCACAACTGCCCACTGGGTGGCCGTGGTCCACATGTTGAAAACCACTGCCAAAGAAGAAACCACTTTATTTGAGACGGGCTCAAATGACCACCTGGAGCAGAGTTTAGCCGCCTGCCAAATACCTGAAAATCATCTGTTTACAACCAAAGCAAATCCCGCCAAGTGACCACAGCATTCACTCGGCTTCAAAGGAGGGAGTGAGCGATAATGAAATTAGGACTAACCTTTTCAGACGGCGACCCCGTTCCTCTGTGCAAAAAGAGTTCTTGGACCCCTGCAGATTTATTTTATGAACACGATCCAGCTGCTGGAGTGTTAGAGGCACTGTCATATTTATTAGGCAGAGGTCAAGTCGAGATCTTCTGCTAACAGCGTCCAGACCCACTGCTCACTTCTTATGAAGATTCTACTGCTTCATACTTCAGTCATACATTCAGTCAGGGTTCGCTAGAAGTTTGAGACCCGTAACATTGTAAATCAAGCTTTAAAGGGCCAATATGTATTACATTTTCTGTAGTAACTTTAAAATAAAATGATCAGGATAAGTTGTAAGATGTTTAGTTTAGGCACTGGCATCTCTTAACAGCTGTATGCTCTTTTTTGTGTTTTAGCCTCTGATACAACCTACTGCCCATTCTTCTGTCCTACTGTTTGTCCACACCTGGGGTTGCTGAGTTGCGGCTATGTGTTGTGATATATCCAGACAACTTAGAGCCCAGAAGGACTACAAGACAAGACTACAAGCTCTGAGCTTCAGTTAAAGCAAGCTAATCTAAATGATCTTACAATATTCTCAAGTGCTTGCGTTCCTATTTGATGGTCGGCATGCAACTGGATTACCAAGAGAAGGAGTATTTGAGATAGGTAAAATGATCCAGACTAGTCCTGGCTAAAGAAAAATGTATACATATAGTGCTGAACTTGAACTTTGTGTCATGCAGCTTGGAGAACACCACCTGTGATTGGTCTGCTGAGCCTTGTGTTCCCACCCACACATTTCCACCTTCATAGATTTCCACATTTCATACAAGTTCAAACACACATAGCAGCATAGAGCAGAACATGCGACTTAACTTAGCTATGTTTGTCTACATTTGTTCAGTGTCTTTACCCTGGCAACCCATGCGAGATTTGCATCTGGGAAGGAAGAGGCAGAGCCGACCAATCAATGTACATGCTTGCAATCATATTGTCCATAAGGTTCCTTTAAGGAACCAAAAGTGGTTCTTCAG
Source organism: Astyanax mexicanus (assembly GCF_023375975.1). NCBI lineage: Eukaryota > Metazoa > Chordata > Actinopteri > Characiformes > Acestrorhamphidae > Astyanax > Astyanax mexicanus. Next base: position 31,906,022 of record NC_064411.1, read on the forward strand.
TGGTGTTGCACAAATAATTTATATAGCTACTTTTGTTTTATAAGCATGTTATAAACATTTGGAATTAATGTAGAACCTTGAATTATATGTTGTGTGTTTTGGTTTAACTTTAGAAATGTTCTACAAAATCATCTCAATCGCAAAAAATAAATAAAAAAATCTCCAAGAAATGACCATTTTCATTGAAAGGACCAAATGTTGTTGCCAGTGTGAAGCTAAAGTGCATTCACAGAGGATGAAATGAATTTAGTGATGTTGCAACAGAACTCATATATTTCCTTTGGCTCAAATGAAGGTTTATATTGGCTGAAGGACCCCCTGGCTGACAGGGACAACTGGGAGTTGCTGGACCCCACTTCCTACTTTCAGAACCAGGAGCGAAGGATGGAGCTGGTCCACCATTACATCATATGCCCCCTGGCGTGAATTGACTTCTTGGCAACCTTTCCTTGCCCGCTGTAATGAGAATGTAAATCTAGAGAAGAACCATTCAGCTAATGTGAAGGGTTCTTCCTATAGAGTCTTTATAATCTGTAGAACTTTACAGAAGAACCAAATATCCATGCAAAGGCTAATTCGGGAAGCAGATGTAGATAAGAATTTTTTTGGCATTGTGAAAAAGCACTAATTTGGGGTATTTTGAGGGGAATATAAAAAATCCCAAGCCTACAGTAGACCCTGTAATAAAGCCTACACATACATTTAATAGACCCCTAAATACATCTCTCTAGAACTCCTCAAGGAAGGTTAAACCAAGCAGTTACCAAATACATTCATCACTGTCAAAAAAGTTGTTACACCCAGAAGGAATCAACCGACAGAAAGGAAACTTGGTGGGTAGTCATGCTATGGGTAGTCAGACTATGTAATGCAGTGACTGGGGAATGGCAGCAGTTCATCACTTTTGTCTTAATGGGAACCAGCCAACAAATCCTTGTGTAGAGGCACTGTGGTCAACGCCAAGATCACGTGTCACACAGCACATGTCCAGTTTTAGTGAAATTTCGTACAATGCCAGATCTCCTTTGCCTTTCATTACAGGCCGTTTGACAGCTTAATGTTTTGCTATTGGGACCCTGCAACCAATGGCCCTACCTATTTTAAACACTATTCCAACAGGACAATGCTCGTTCACATACTGCTGCCAGCTCAAGAGCTGGTCTTGAAGATACAGATACTATGTCATGCAACGTTGCATCGCCAGACCTAGCTCTAATTTAAAATGTGTGGGATGCAACCCTCCACCCTACCACAAAATCTGCAGGAGCTGTGTAAATATTTAGGCTTTATGGGGATATATTATCACCAGACACCTTTAGGAACCTCTACAGTTCCAATCTGAGAAATCTGGAATGTCGCTTTACCCACTACTTCTGTATTAATAGCTCAATTAGTCCATTTTAGTCTAAGGGCCCTATTTTAGCAATCTATAGGCGAGCCATAAGTAGAGCACCCTGCAGCTTTGATTTAGGCCGTGTCAGTTTGTCTTTGCTATCATAACGTCGGGAAAAGTATGCCTTGTGTGGCTCGAAACACACAAAAGGCAAGTACTGATTCTCTTAATTAATTACCGTTGTGTATTGGACATAACATGAAATAGACTAATCAGCATGTCACTTGCCTCACATTCCTTTTTAAGAACCAGGTGCGTTCTGACTTGGATTGTTGGTGGATTGCTATTTTAGGGGCGCATGTCCAGCGATTTCTTAGCATAGGAAACTGACCTGCTCCTTTACGCTCATTTATTCTGTATATTGTTGATGTCTATATATTGTAAGGTTTGCATAACTGCCAACTGGCACACGCTATGGGTTTGTGCACTGCTGCATTTCCATGTGTAAGTAACAAGCTGGGATATACTTGCCAAGCGTTTGGCAAGTGTCTGTTGAAAATTTGCTGAAAAGATAATGATGAACGTGGAGGTGCACCTGTGTTTTCCATTGCCAAGATAGCAATATGCCAGAAATTTACCCAAACATTCCTCATTATGAGACCAACACGTCTATCGGCGTAGATATATTCACAAGCGCCATTGCTTTTTAAATGATGCTGGCACAAGGCATAAAAATAGACTGTAAGATAGCAATGAGCATGTGCCCTAAATGTTTAGTCATTTATTGTTCTTGGTAACTAATCTTCCTTCCGAATAGTATTACAATACGACTTTGGGTACAACTATCAACTTTCCATCGATCTGCTGGAAGGTTCTTAAGGAAATTGGAACCAAATGTATTTTCTTAGGCCAGGAACTCTTTTGGCATATTTGTTTTAAAGAAAACATTTCCCTTCTGTATTTCCCTTCTGTCTGTCTGCATTTCATCCCCTCAACATCCCCCCATGTCAGCTTCATGCAGGTGGACATGGGTTAGCTTTTTTTTTTGTTCCGTTGTCTCCAATAACTCTTCGCATCTGTGAAGCAATGCTCTCTGCAGAGCAGTGGGAGCCATCATATGATTTCTGTAACAGGGAAATCAGAACCACACCTTGGCCGGTGTTCAACACTGTGCGGAAATTGGCACGTCCTTCTGTAGAATGGCCGGAGGCCCGCTGGCCCAGCGCAGCTGTAGAGCGGCCTGCATTAGGAAGTTCTCAAAAGCCTGGGTCTGGAGAGAGATGCTGGGGAGTCGGCGAGAAGATGTCTGGGGACGTTCCGTCACCAGAAGTGGCCTCCTTGGCTTTGAGAGCGTGAGGGGTCCTGCATAAATCAGAATGACACACCTGCTGAGAAAGGCATGCTGCACTTCAAAGAGCCGGTGCAGACCCTCTCCAGACTTACCGAACCGCTTTCTTTTTTTTTTTTTTTACACCAGGAAAGAAAGATGAGGAACAAAGAGAGAGAGACACAAAGGGGAAGAGAAAAGGAAGGAGGAATGCATCGAACTGCTAGGGGTCCCAAGGATAGGTTATATGTGGACGATGCATTAATTAACCACTTTCCACGATCCCTAAGTGGGTCCATTTCATCCCCTGTCTTTTTTTTTATTAATAATGTAATCCTCACTGATTCGGTTGCATTTACCTGATCTGTAATGTGATCTAAGAAAACCCAACATCTGTAGATGTTTATTGTGTCAGTGTGGTATAGTGATATACGGACACTAATACGAATCTGTTGGACTTCCCTGTTGGACTGCCTCTAGCCTGGATACGAGTTTAGAGATGACATTTGGCATGGAGACTTCCATGTGGTGCATGGAATCCTGCTGCAAATCTGTCCACAGCTGAGCTTTTACACTTGTAGGTTGCCGAGGTTCCAGCTAGTCCCATAAATGTTCAATTGGCAGTAAATCGGCCAAATGGGCTGGCCAAGGAAGTGTTGCAATTTGACAGAGACATTCCTGACAAACCCATGCTGTGTGTGTGGACAAATATTATCCTGCTGGAAAAAAAGGTCAGTTTGAAGTCCTACCAAAAGATGCAAGACATGACTTGTCCAAGATGTCCTGAACATATTGCTGAGCTCTTGCTGAGTGTCCCTCGTATCACTACTAGGGGTGACCGATCTTTATATTTTCGAGGGCTTCCCAGAACATCACGCCAGCAGTTACTTCAAGGTGTCCATACTCAAGCCTGACCGTCCTTAGATCCCAAGTAGAACCTGGATTCATGGATTCATCACCAAAGACGATATGGTTCCAGTTATCACTGCAAATGAAGATGATGGTTAGCTGGTTGAGAGATGACCTAGATGGTGGAAAATTCGTCAAAACGACCATCTTTCTTAGATAGATAGATAGATAGATAGATAGATAGATAGATAGATAGATAGATAGTCTTTATTGTCACAGAGGAGAAAAGAAAAAAAAATAATTTAATGATGTGTGCTCTGTCGAACTTTGTTAACTATCGTCTTGGGTGTATAATAGACACGAAGATTTCTCAGCAAGAGGTACACTACTCAAAAAAATGCATAATAATTCTACTTTGAATGTTTTATGGTCATCTGAATAAAATTTAGTAAATTACAGATTTAAAAATCAGATGAGGAAAGTAAATGCTATGGAGATAACAGTATTGAGGGCACAGTCAACACAGAGTTAGCATCTCAGAAAATGATGCTTGTTCTTACAGCCTACAACATAGAGACTAGGCAGTTAATAGTAGTATATGATCTACAGGTTTGCCTACGGTAGCCTGGGGGGAATGACTACACACGGATGGTGAGTGTCAGAAACTGGGGGACACACCCAGTATGCAAATACTGTAGATTGTGCCAGAGACCAATGGAAAAGAAGCTGCCAATGGTAACAGACTACACTGAGTTATTAGTTATACGTTAATTCCACTCAAATGATCTTTGTTGGAGATGAGGATTTCATTTTCCAGCAGGATTTGGCACACTGCCCACACTGCCAAAAGTTCCAGTTGGTCTTATTAATATTTTAAATTTCTGAGATACTGATTTTTGGGATTTCATTGGCTGTAATCATCAACAATAAATAAAAAAAATAAACGCTTAAAATAGATCACTGTGTTTCACATTTTGAACTGAATTACTGAAATAAAGTAACTTTTAAATTATATTCTTTTTTTTTTTTAAATGCACTAGTACATGTGCACACAAATGTTAGTTGAGCAAAGTTTGGAAATACCCAATTTAACATAAAACAGACTTCATTTGTTTGAGTTCAAACGAATTGTGGGTTTACAGTGTGCCTCACCTTATTTAGCCAATCAAGGGCTTCTGAGAGCAGATAGTAGACTTTCTTGACATGTTCTTGACCTCTTTCAGTTTGACATGTAATTTTTACCACAAATCTGAGAAAAAAAAAATTAAACATCTAACTATCCTTCTATACCAGATCACACAAGCAGTGCATTACTCTAACATGTTCTGGTCTACAGCTGCGGTGGACTGGGCGTTCCGGACCAATCAGACTTTGCAGTCTGGGTCGGGATGCTGCAAAAGCACATGCATCTGCTGCTGCGTCATCTGTGACTGAAAGGCGTCATCGACAAAAACAAACACAACCAAACTGCACTCACTCTTACTGCTGTGTGTTTGCATACATGGCGCAAGGCCCTGAGGGAGAGGACCTAACGAGCAGAGAAAGTGAGAGAGACAGAGAGAGAGAGAGAGAGAGAGGCAAAACGAACCACCTAGCGTATGTTTCCCATCGCAAATAGTCCCAGAAGGCCGTGCAGCAGGAAACTCTAGTGTATGTGTGTGTGTGTGTGTGTGTGTTTGAGTGTTTGCGTGTTTGTGTCGTGCCAGCTAACCTGCCCTTGACTCGCCAGAACCCTGAGAAGGTCAGACAGGACTGTGGTTTATACGGTCCTGATAAACGGGTTTGGATCTTCACTGTAAACCTGAATAAGTTAAGTCTATTCAAATCAGTTGAGGTAATTCGTTGCCTCAAATGAATTAAAAGACTTTGTCAGTTTTCAAAACGTACTATTTAAAATAATTTCTAATACGGTATGGAGAATTGGAGTTAAACAAACGTTCATCTTTAAGTTCAACAGACAAACTTTCACTTAGTGCTTGACACTTAAAATATGGTGTATCTGAAACTTAACTCTTTTAGTTAAAGTAATTATTGCACAACCGGTCTCACATCTTACTTGTTTAACCCTTGTGTGGTGTTCGGGTCTGTGGGACCCGTTTTCATTTTTCATCAAATGATACTAAAAAAAAATTTTTTCTAACTCAAACTCATTGGCATTGGCTCATTTTTTGTGAAAAACATTTATCAAAACACATTTTCAAAAACACACACTGTACACCCCCCCTCCCCCCCCCCTACTCATTTATATTACATACAGTATGTTTGGCCAAGGGTTAATAAACATTGCTTCATTTGTAAATTTGAAACTAAACAAATTTTCTACTCATATCTTGAGTTTAATTCATTTTCTTTTACATTTTATTAAAATAACTAATAAAAAAAGACCAGCACTTTTTGAAAGAAATGTAACATAAGAAAGGTAAAGGGCAAATATTAACCATGTAAGCTGTTTATATTGCTTGCAATTTAGGTGAAGCGAGCATGTGTAAAGCATTTTAATGTGAAATTGCTTAATTTTGCTGAATTAAATACAAGTAACAAAGTAAACGAGTAACAAAAATATGAACACCACACAAGGGTTGAGTTTATTGCTCGCTGGTGTCACTAAATCATTTTAAACTTTTAATATGTAACCACCTTCAGACAGCCTGTAACTGTTTTAGTTGAGTTTTTCTTTTATCTTGTTATTTATTTGAATTATTTTGTCTTTTTATTTATCTAATTTTATGTTTGACCTTTTAGCGTTTTTTTATTATATTTATTTTATTTATGTCATCCTTTTATTTGTTTTGTTTTTCCTTTTATTTTTATACTGTATATATTTTTTTACTTAATATTATTATTATTAATTTTAGTCCCATCATATTCTTTTTTATAATTGTAGTTATTTTAGTCCTTTTTTTTCTTTAATTCTGTTTATATATTTTTATTCTACGTATTTATCTCTTTGTTTTATTGCTCTATATTTTAGCCTGCTTGCATATCCTTTTATTTGGAATTATTTCGTTTTTTTTTTTTTATTAAATCTTACATTGTTTGCCTGTTTTTATCATTTAAACTTAATTTTCAATCCCTTTAATGTTGTGTATGCTCGGCTATGTTGAAAATGAGGGTTACCCTTAATGTATTTACCAAGTGGAAATAAAGATTGATTGATTGATTGATTCATTCATTCATTTATTCATTCTTTCATTACATTATGTTGTTTTCACTCAACCTGTGCATATTGTAGTTGTTTTTTTCATAGCCAAAATTTCTAAATGTGTGGCTTTCTGATGGATAACTCCGCTTCATGATTGCTAAAGTTCCATATTTTGCAGGCTGCAGAAATAACAAACCTCCCTATATTTAGCAACTAGTGGGAGGGGCTACCTTAAGGGGTATTCAGATGGCAACTTCGTTTTAATTTCAGAATTTAAAGGGACGCTCAAACTGTTTGTCGTTGATTCAATTCATAACCAGTCAATGTCTATGGTTCAGGTTAGCTCAAGGCTCAAAGCTCAAGGTAATTGATTGATTTGCTCACAATGTTACACAAATATGAACCTTTCTGGTGTGAAAACATCCTTAAAACACCATTTAATCTTAAATTAATTGAAAGCTAATAGTGATGATCAAACTGAAGGCCTTTAAACACCAAACAGTTTCACCATGACAGATTTCTCTGTCCTGAAACAGCGTCCCTCCTGCTGTCCGTCTTACACAGACAAGAGCTTTTCCTCTCAGGACATCAGCGGATCTCTCCGGAAACTTACAAATATTTAGTCTAGGAACATCTGCTGCTGCGGAGATGAGAAAAAGCACAGGAGGACGAGGGGACGGGCTAAACAGCTTCGTCTCAAAGCGCCCGCTAAAGGCGTGAGAGCACCTCGTCGGTTCGGGTTGCGTAATATCAGAGGGATTAGTGTCTGACGGGCCGGAGGAAAACTCTTCGTAAGCGCAGAGGAAAAGGAGCTGGCGTTTCGGAAAATAGTTTCCAGACTTTAATTTCAGATTTTCAGCTGCGTTTTCAAACAGTGCCAGAGAAAAAGCCTCCTGATCCGTCATACGAAGCGCCGCTCAACCACTAAAGCTCTGGAGTGGGTGGTTTAGCGTCTCCATGGTGTCAGTCAGAGTATCCCTGTGTTTGGCTCTTGTGGCACGTCTCATTTCATTTACACCCAGAGCTGTTTAACAGACACAGACGTGACCTTTGCGTGACCTCTGCTATCATGGGAAAAAGTGCCAGGAAGAGAGAGAGAGAGGGAGAGAGAGAGAGAGAGGGAGTGCAGACGTGATTGCTGTGGTTCTCTACTCTAATCTCTATGTATGATAAGCAGGAGGGAGGTATTGACGTGTTTCCTCAGGGCTATTAGTGTCTAATAGAGGTTTTGATAAAAGTTCTCCATCATTTAGAACAGCTGGAGCTCAAACTCTACACTGATCTGAAGGTTATAAAATCATACTGGATTAGTTCTGCATTATTTAGAGCAACTGCTGCAGGTTCTACTAGGTTCTAGTCTTTCAATGAAAGTCTGGACCAATATATTTAAAAGTGACGGTTAGAATTAGGTTAGAATTAAGGCTTGAACTGAGATTAAGGTAAGGGTTAAAACGTGGACTGATTTTAAGGTTAGGAGTACACTCAGAATAAAAAACAAACATTAGAATTAGGCTTCTTGTTGAGATTAGGATTAGAATTAGGGCCAGAGTTAGATTTAGTTTTAGACTGAGGTTAAGATTAGGTTTAAGGTATGGACTGAGATTATGGTTACGATTTATGCTTGGACTACGGCCAGTTATGATTGGGTTTTTTTGTGTTGAGATTAGGATTAGGGCCAGGGTTAGATTTAGGTTTTGGACAGAAAGTTCTGTGGACTGAGGTTAAGGTTAGGGATAAGATTTGGACTGATGTTAAGGTTAGGACTATGCTCAGGATAACAACTTTGTGTTAGGATTAGGATTAGGGCCAGGGTTAGATTTATGTTTTGGTGTGAGGTTAAGGTTATGTGGACTGAGGTTAAGTTTAGGGTTAAGATTTGGACTCAGGTTAAGGTCTACAGGCAGGATAACAGTTAGGATTACACTTTGTATTGAGGTTAGGATTAGGGCCAGGGTTAGATTTAGATTTTAGATTGAGGTTAAGATTAGGGTTAAGATTTGGATTTAGGATAAAGGTTAGTATTAGGCTTTGTGTTGAGTGTAGGATCAGGGTTAGGGCCAGGGTTAGATTTAGGTTTTGGACTGAGGTTAAGGCTAGGGCTAGGATTAGGACCGATATTAAGGATAGGGCTACAGTCAGGATTTGTGTTGAGGTTAGGATTAAGATTTAAGTCAGGGTTAGATTTAGATTTGGTACTGAGGTTAAGGTTAGGACTATGACCAGGATTGGGCTTTGTGTTGAGGATAGGATTAAGATTTGGGTCAGGGTTAGATTTGGTACTAAGGTTAAGGTTAGGACTATGACCAGGATTAGGCTTTGTGTTGAGGTTAGGATTAGGATTTGGGTCAGGGTTAGATTTAGATTCGGGACTGAGGTTAAGGGTAGGACCACAGCCAGGATAACAGATAGGATTAGGCTTTGTTTTGAGGTTAGAATTAGGATTAGGGCCAGGGTTAGATTTAGGTTTTGGACTAAGATTAGGGCTAAGGTTAGGATTAGGACTGATGTTAAAGATATGACTACAGCCAGAATAACAGTCAGGATTAGGCTTTATTTTGAGATTAGAATTAGGGTCATGGTGAAATACTTTAGGATTAGGCTTTGTGTTGAGGTTAGGATTAGGGCCAGGGTTAGATTTAGGTTTTAGTCTAAGGTTAAGGTTAGGGTTAAGATTTGGACTAAGGATGGTTGCATCATTTGAAATGAATGTTAAATGTGATCATTTTTTTGTATATAAATACAGTATAAACTAGCTTTTAAAGTTCATTAGAGGTCATCTGAGGTCACTGGGGGTCACAGACTTTCCATCACTTTTACCAGACTGGTATTATTATGGTCTGTGTGTTCAGTGGACAGCTCTGCAGCTCTTTACGCTGTGCACATTTGTATTTTATTAGAAAGTCAAGGTCACTGATGTTTCTTTGAGAACCTTGAAGAGGAGCACCAATAAATCAGACCCGTCCTTGTGAGGCGGCCTTACACTGTAACAGAGCCGGGGACTGAACATCCAGATGGATCACCATCACAGAACCGCTTTCTACAGTTTACGGTTCTCTACAGATCAGCAGAACAATGAAGAAATGCTAACAGGATTCAATTTACAGGGTTAACCTCCTTCAGTAGCTGTTCTGTTATGTTCTGAGTGTTGTTTTGATAGTTTCATAAGAAGAACACTGGAGAACATTAACATCAAGATCACTGTCATTCTTCTTCATTATCTGCTTTTAGCAGCAGTGAGCTGGAATTCACTACAGGAAACCCTAAAACTCTACAACTCAGCTCACTGGTGTCAATAAATCATTTAAAACTTTTAGTATCTAACCACCTTCAGACAGCCTGTAACCGTTTTAGTTGAGTTTTTCTTTTACTTTGTTATTTCTTTTATTATTTTGTCTTTTTATTTATCTAATTTTATGTTTTACCATTTAGCCCTTTTATTATCTCATCTCATCTCATCTCATTGTCAACCGCTTTATCCGTGAAGGGTCGCGGGGGCGGGGCTGGAGCCTATCCCAGCAGGCATTGGGCGGAAGGCAGGATACACCCTGGACAGGCTGCCAATCCATCGCAGGGCAGACAGACACAGACAGACACACAGACACATTCACTCACACACTCACACCTAAGGGGCAATTTCAATCAAGTTCCAATTAGCCTGAACGTGCCGTCTTTGGACTGTGGGAGGAAACCGGAGGAACCCGGAGGAAACCCACGCAGACACGGGGAGAACGTGCAAACTCCACACAGAAAGACCAGGGTCGCCCCAGCCGGGAATCGAACCCAGGCCGTCTTGCTGTGAGGCAGAGGTGCTACCCACTGCGCCACCGTGCCGCCCCCCTTTTATTATATTTATTTTATTTATTTCAGTTTATCCTTTTATTGGTTTTGTTACTGCCTTCACATTTTTATTTCATTTATTTTCTTCCTTTCATTTTCTTTATATTCTTTTTTACTTTTTTAATTATTGTTATTATTATTATTATTATTATTATTATTATTATTATTATTATTATTTATTTTAGTTCAATCATTTACTTTTTTATAATTATTTTAGTTATTTTAGTCCTTTATTTCTTTAACTGAGTTCATATTTTATTATTCTACGTATTTATCTCTTTGTTTTATTGCTCTACATTTTAGCCTGATTGCATATCCTTTTATTTTGAATTATTGTATTTATTTCTTAATTAAATCTTACATTGTTTGCTTGTTTTAATAATTTAAACTTAATTTTCAATCCCTTTAATTTTATGTAAGGTCGGCTACATTGAAAATGAGGGTTACCTTCAATGTATTTACCGAGTGAAAATAAAGGTTAATGGATTGATTGATTGATTGATTGATGTGGAGGGGAAAATTCATCCATCTGTTTTCTGTAATTCAGCGAAAAGATTTTAGCGTCACAAATCGTTTGCTCCTATGAGATGTTTTGGATGCTCCCATATTGTGACGTCACGTATATTGTGAATAAGTAAACATGCATACAATCACTCTGTAGATAAATTGAAGAAACACAGTTTTGTTCATTTTGGTTGAGATTGAGAACCTCTCAGATAGTACACAGCAAGATTATCCAGCAGACTTTGTTTGAGGGAGGGATCTGTACCTGCACTCTGTGCCTAGTCAGCAGATAAGGGACATTAAAGTACTTTCAGATAATGAGTTAAGCATGATTTAGCTTGTTCACGTTTTGCCATTTAGCACAAGCTAATACTAACGTGTGGTAAACACTCAGCAAAGAATTTGTTTGCATAAAAGTGACAGAGCACTTAAAAGGCTTATTCTGAAAGGGTCTTTTAGAGCCTATTTAGGACTGTCAATCATGCGGGTCTTCATTTTTGTATGTAATAGTAGATCTATGAGTATCTATGAGTAGTGTGTGTGTGACATCTGTGTGAGAGTAAAGTAAAACTTCAGAGCAGCTGCATCTGGGCTTGTATGCTCGTGCGCGCACACACACACACACACACACACACACACACACACACACACAGATGTCCAAGGACACACACACACACCCTTTTCCCAAATTCTATCTGTGCTGAATCTTGGTCAGTGTGTAATCTCCCCCCCGGCACAGAACCAGTGTGGCCTTTCTCCAACAGCTTTAATAACTCAGCACTGGGGCTCCACCACAAACTCAATTACATACGGTGGCCGAGAAAGCCCAACGAAGTGCAAATTGAAAAGCACTGCAAAAGCACACAACACATCCATCAAAATTACAACACAGGCGCAGCAAATAGAAAAACGCGCTGCAAATAGAACCACAACACAACGGAAGTGAGTCACAACACAACAGAATTTTCCCGGGGGACCTTAAAAGATGCTGTACCAGCTGTGTACAAAGGACAATAAGTGGCAAACAAGCTTCTGAAAAGTAAGTTATGTTTATTACCTGTGATTACCACGGTTGTGTGCATATTATTAAAAGTTCTGCTTCACAAAACGCCTTGTTTGCCACGTATTGTCCTTTGTACACAAAGTGAAGTCCGAGACGTTACTGAAGACGCAGCTTAGCTGGTACAGTATCTTTTAAGGTCCCCCGGGAAAATTCCGTTGTGTTGTGACTCACTTCCGTTGTGTTGTGGTTCTATTTGCAGCGCGTTTTTCTATTTGCTGCGCCTGTGTTGTAATTTTGATGGATGTGTTTTGTGCTTTTGCAGCGCTTTTCAATTTGCACTGCGCTGGGCTTTCTCGGCCACCGTAATTACACTCCCCCACACTCCACTTTACAGCTGTGGGAGAGAAAAGAATAATATTATAACTTAACAAGAAAAATTATACATTCATAATAAACATAACAACTTCACAACAAATATAACTTTATTATGTATGTAACACCTTTACAACAAACATTACAACTTAACAACAAATATAACAAAATAAACAAATAACAGCGTAATATATACAGCTCTGGAAGAAAAATAAGAGACCACTTAACAATGTTTTTCGTTAATTATTATACCAAATTGAAAACCTCTGGAATATAAGCAAGAGGAAGATGGATGATCACAAGCCATCAAACCAAGCTGAACTGGTTGAATTTTTGCACCAGGAGTGCAGGCATTAAGTTATCCAAAAGCAGTGTGAAAGACTGGTGGAGGAGAACATGCCAAGATGCACGAAAAAAACTGTGATTAAAAACCAGGGTTATTCCACCAAATATTGATTTCTGAACTAAAGCCATGATCACCAACAATAAAAGGAATAAACGCTTAAAATAGATCACTCTGTGTGTGGAATATGTCTATATAATACACCTTTTTAACAAATATGTAACAAAAATGCCAAAAACATGCCTATAACATCTATATATTACAACAAAGATTGAAATTGTTGTGTTTGTTACAAAATAGTAAACAGTGGAGTTGTAACATTTGTAAATTTGTAAAAAAATTAATAAATAAATAACTTTCCAAAACTGTTACTACTTACAGTAACACAGACATCAGTACAGTTCTACACATTACAATTCTAATAAACACAATTTAACTTTGTTTCACTCAAATTATTGCACTATGAAGTTACGCATATTACATCTTTATTATATTAACTAATGCTACAATTAATGCTACACTTTTTTTTTTAAACAATTTACAAAAAATATTCTGCTTGACTAAATTATTATTACATTACTACATACACTGCCTGGTCTACAAGGTCATAACCTGGATTTAACTAAGGAAATAAGAGAGGTAAGTGCCTCTCATCAGATAATCAATGCATGGTTGATTAATGCAAAAAGAACCCTAACCGATGCAGGGAGTAGCTTCTCAATTGTTAAAATGTGGAAAAACATCCTGTGGTCATGAAAACCTGAATAACATTTCTCATTTCTCATCTGAGACGTCATGACTGACTCTGAAATCCCCAGTGAACGACAGTCTTTAATGCGAGGGTTTAAATGGGATCTCTCTCCTGCGTAAATGCCGGCAAAGGCCAGAGGCTCCACGGAATTTCATAAATCTGTGACGGAAGCAGCTCCTCCGGGCGAGCGCTCACTTCCTGGAGATCTTCTTCACTGTGGAGCAATTCTGTTGCTCAAGAAGATAAAGGTGCTAATAAGCTCTGACATCAGACCAGGAACTCACAGTTTTTTAGGGGATTTAGAAGTTTAGTCCAATACTTAATTACTGAGGTGTAACTATTCTTTCTCTCTCTCTCTCTCTCTCTCTCTCTCTCTCTCTCTCTTTCTTTCTCTCATTGTGTTCCTGTCTCTCACCCCAGGCTATTTGTTTCTAAATCTGCCAAAGCCAAACATCTGATAACGTCTCTAGACGTCCATCAATCTGTGTGTCCTGAAGAACAAGCTGACAGAGCATCATTATGTACAGTATTTTCTGCTTTGCTAAATCAGGACCAGGTAGTACATTCCTGCATGCTAACTTGCTAAACAGAGAACATTAGCACACTGGCAACAAGCAACGCTCAGCATCACTACTGCTGTGTTAGCACACCCTCCACAGGCCTCGTCCCCAATCACTACTAGCATCATCCAACATTGCCACTGCTGTGTTATTCCGTAACCAGCCTCATGCAGCATCACTACTACAGCATTAGCATGTTGTCAACAGAGCTTGCCACAGCATTAGAAATGTCATCTATACACAGCAAATTCTGTTTTTTGGAATAAACTCCCTATATATCCCATATATGCGTGACTTAAGCAATAGAGTACGAGAGGGAGTGTGTTATCACGAATAACATCACGGCTGTGATCCGGTCGCAGGCACGAGCCAAAGGCGAGTTCCTGGTCTGGAACACAGAAAACAGAATTTGCTGTGTATAGATGACATTTCTAATGCTGTGCATCACTACTACAGCATTAGTACTCCGGCTCCCAGCCTCATCCCACATCACTACCAGCCTCGTCCAACATCACTATTACAGCATTAGTACTCCAGCTACCAGCCTCGTCCAACATCACTACTACAGCATTAGTACTCCGGCTCCCGGCCTCGTCCAACATCACTACTAAAGTGTTAGCACACCAGCTACCAGCCTCATCCCACATCACTACTACAGTGTTAGCACACCAGCTACCAGCCTCATCCCACATCACTACTACAGTGTTAGCACACCAGCTACCAGCCTCATCCCACATCACTACCAGCCTTGTCCAACATTACTACTAATATGCCGCCAATCAGGCTTATCAGAACTGTTTAGCTTGTGTGTTTGGGGTGTTTGGAGCCCAGTGTGCTCTTCTCTGGGCATGTTTTACTCAAATAGACCCCCTCCCCCCACACACACACACACACACACACACACACCTGGTTACCGCCCTCGTCTGACCTCCTTTAAGAAAGCAGAGCCCACCTACATTGAGCTCAGGTTGAGCACAAACCCTGTAGCCCCTGTATCTCTCTCTCTCTCTCTCTCTCTCTTTCTCTCTCTCTCTCTGTACATCTGTTCAGGGTTAGATATGACAGAGTCCAGCAGGCGTTCAGCTTATGATAGACTCATTTCCCTCTGCCTGCAGGCCTCTGGTTTTTGAGAGTGTGTGTGTGTGTGTGTATAAGTGGGTAAGGGGTGCTACAACATGATGTTGTCATCAGTTTAATTTCTTTAACTGCATCACAGTTACTGGAGTTTCTCACACGTCTCTGAGAGAACAGTAATAGCTAGAAAAGTGCGGAATGGTTGCGCAGCTGAATGGGAGGAACAAGGGATGAAAAAATGGCAAACAGATGAGTTTGGAGATGCCCTGAAAGCAGGAATTAAAAAAAATAAGTTTACTGGATTTGGGCCAATTGAAACTCTTGTAATTATGCATGGGCAGAAAATGAATGGAAGTTGATTGGAGAAACGAGGGATGAAAAAGATGACAAACAGATCAGTGCTGGTCGAAATGGCTGGAGATAAAAGCTGAGTTACTTTTTTCTGAAAAAGTACGTGTCACAAGATTTTGTGGCTCTTGGGTAAATGAAACAGGAAACAAGAAAGTGAATGGGAGAAATGAGGGAGAAATGAGGGATGAAAAATGACAAATAGATGAGTGCAGGTCAACACAGCTTTCAACAGTGAAGCCAGACAGTTATTATATAACACATATTGTAAGAATGGTCATTTGGATAAATTTCCCGCCATCAAGAAGCTTGTTGTATTGCATATGAAAGTCAGTCACCTCTAGTAGTGAAACGAGGGACACTAAAAGCACAGAACATCCTGTAGCTACATGTGTGGCCTCTTTTGGCAGGCGTTTTTTAGCAGGACAATGATTGCATGATCTTTGTTGGTGGATCACTTCTGTGGAGTGGGATGATAATGGTATTTAATTTCCTCTATTTGTACATAATGGACTGGACTGGTGCACCGGTAATGCTGAAGTCTGCTGGGAGATGTCTGTGAGCGCGGTGATGATTTTGCCGTGTCCTCCACTCTCTGGGAATAGAGCCGTGTGTGTGAAGGTGAAGTTTCCATTAAAGTGGCCGGTTCACACCATAAATCTGTGCGTGTTTAAAGCCCCCCGATCGGCTGCAGACTGAACAGCTCACATTTCAGCTTTATCTGATTTATAACACCCAGCCCAGTGCCCACTTTAACACACACACGCACACACACACACACACACACACACTCAAACACACCACACGCAAACACGCGCAAACACACACACTGGGCCGTTCAGGGGCACATACAAAGACTGAGCTGTGTCCTTTCCAACTGACCAACAGACCGTCCATCAGACACACAGAGAGTGTGAGAGAGAGAGAGAGAGAGAGAGAGAGAGAGAGGAAAAATTGAAAGAGAGTAAGATGAAAAGGAGAAAAGGTGTAGACAGAGAGTGAAAGAGCCAGAGAGAGTGGACAAATGGCAAGAGAGCGAGAGAGTGAGATGAAAAGAAAAAGTGTAGACAGAAAGTTAGAGAGCCAGACAGAGAGAGAGAGAGAGAGAGAGAGACAGAGAGAGGGGGGGTGGTGAAAAAGAGGGAATGAAAAAAATGAAAGAGAGAGAATGAGGAAAATCAAAAGAGAGAGAAAGAGAATGAGGAAAATGGATAGAGAGAACGAATGAGGTGAGGAAAAATTAAAAAGAGAGAATGAGGAAAGGTTAAAAAGTGCAGAGAACAAGAAAGAGAGAGAGAGAAAAAGTAGAGAGATAGAGAATGAGGAAAAAAGGTGTGAAAGTGAGAGACAGGAAACTGAGAGAGAAAAAGAGAGAAAAGCTAAAAAGTGGAGAGAAAAAGAAAGAGAGAGGGAAAGAATGGAAAGAGAGAGAGGGGAATTTTAGAGAGAGAAAAAGAAAATCAGGAGGAAAATCAGAGAGAGAGAGCAAGAGAGAGAGAGAACACTGATGTAGTGTAGCAGTGTAGTCAGTGTACACTGTACGTGCTGCACCTGCTGCAGTTAGAGACTCTCGCCTGTGTGTGAGCCAGTCTAACCTCTCGATCACCCTGATTGATGACCTCACTGATTGATGACCTCACTGATTGATGACCTCACTGATTGATGACCTCACTGAGGAAGAGTCTTTGATGAGGATGAAGATGAGCGATGCGGATCAATATACCCACAGCAGCAGCAGCACTGAACCACTGCTGGAGGGGGGGTTTATTACAGCAAAGTGTCCCAAAACTTCTGAAAGAGAGAGTCCTACACCTGCTGAGAGAGAGAGACAGACAGAGAGAGAGACAGAGACAGAGAGAGGCCTAATGGGAGTGAATGAGTGACATTTTGGATGAGGGAACAGCTCATGTGATTCAAACAAAGGAGTGAATCGTCTTTCATAAGCCCGATCCCTCCCTCCCTCCCTTCCTCTCTCTCTCAAGCTCTCTCTCTCTCTCTCTCTCTCTCTCTCTCTCTCTCTCTCTCTCTCTCAAGCTCTCTCTCTACTTTTCTCACCATTCATTGTTTCATTGTCTGTGAGGATGGAAAAGTACTGGTGCGACCGGCCGGTTCCCACGTGTCCCCAATGCCCTTATTACACTTAAAGTGACAGTAAAATGCAGCAGTGCTGCCGTCCCTTTACCTCAGGAGTCAGATGCTGGGAATGACGCCACAACCGAGCTGACCGTCTTCCAGATAAACGTGACATTGTTTTACCACACTACGACCATGTTATGACATTTAAAAAATTAAAGTAGCTCTACAGAGGCTTGCAACCTTGAACTTCTTCAAATTTTATCACCTTACAATCACACATTAAAATTTATTTTCTAGAGATTTTAAGTGACAGAGTGGAACGAAAATGATACATGGTTAACATACTTCCAGCTGTGTGTAATTTAGGCCTCAGTGGTTTGTTAGAGAACACCAGAGGTGAAAAAAAGTACTGAAAAATTGTAATTAAGTAAAAGTACCTTTACTTTGCTAAAATTCTACTCAAGTAAAAGTAAAAAAGTACTCAATTTAAAATGTAATTTGAGTAAAAGTTACATAGTTACTTTTAATTATTTGATGTAAAACAAAAATAATCGTTTTAAATGAAAAAACACAGAGGAGCGGGCGGAGGGAGGAGGGGTTTAGTAGGATTGGGCATTTATGGAAATACGGAACAAATCTCGTCCCTTATTGGTTTAATTATATTTTTTTAATTCAGAATTTTTTTTCCATCATTTTATTTTTTACTCAGTAACGGGGAGTTTTCCAATGTAGTGAAGTAAATTACTTGTGTCAAAATCTACTTGAGTAAAGGTAAAATTACCTTTTTTAAAAACTACTTTAAAAATGACAAATTACTCATAAAATCTACTTAATTACAGTAACGTGAGTAAATGTAATTCGTTACTTTCCACCTCTGGAGAACACTAGTGAACAAACTTATAAAAATATAAAGATGTAAAGTGGAGATGATTAAAGCAGGGTTAGGTTATGTGCTTTTTAGCCTTGTGTTAACACTGCTCATCACCCAGAGCACACCATGCCCACTGTGAAACATGGTGGTGGCAGCATCATGCTGTGGGGATGCTTTTATTTAACAGAGACAAGAAAACTAGTTAGAGGTGATGGGAACATGGATGGAGCTAAATACAGAACAATCCTGGAAGAAAAAACTGTTGGGAGGCTGCAAAAGACTTGAGGCTGGGAAGGAGATTCACCTTCCAGCAAGACAATGACCCTAAACATACAGCCAGAGCTACAGTGGAGCGGTTTACATTAAATCATTTTCATGTGTTACACTGGAATAGTTTGTGGTTGTAAGTTGAAAAAATGTGATTAAAGTTTAAGAGGCATAAATACTTTTGTGTTATTTGCTAAATATTTCTTTAAATCTTCCTTAATAAAGAATTAAAATATGTTTTTTCTGCTTTAAGACAACTGACTCAACTGACCTGCTTTAGAACATTGCAGTGATCTGTGTATGAGATAATTTACGGATAAATTACATCATATCTAAGTGCAGCTTTCTACTGGGCTTCACATAGGAATAAATGAAGTTATACTTATATAGCACCTTTTTAGACATTTAAAGATGCTTTATTTTATTTTATTTTTTTTTTTCGCACAGCCAATAACACTCAGCACTTATCTACACACCGGTGAGAAGTGGCAGCCAACAGCGCACAGCGTACTCTCAACCAGAAACAACCACCCAGGACAGAGTGCCAATCCAAAACTGGGCACAGTCTTACATACAATTTTAATACACACACAATCCTATATAATGCATCTTTTTTGTCACGCCAGTCCACAGAATATTTTTCCAAAGTCCTGTGGCTCATCTAGATGTTTGTTGACAAATCTGAATTGGGCCTTTATGCTGTTTTTGGCCAAAAGTGTTTTTTGTCTTGAAACTCTCCCATGGAGACCAGTCTCTTTCTTATTATTGAATCATGAACACTGACCTTAACTGAGGAAAGTGAGACCTGCAGTTCTTTAAATGTTGTTCTGGGTTTTTTTGTGACCTCCTGGATGAGTTGTCCATGCCCTTTTGGAGTAAGTTGGGTCGGCCGGTCGCTCCTGGGAAGGCATTATGTGTTGATTTTTGAGATATATGTTTTCAGAAAGGTTCTATTTAAGGGATTTCTTGATTCCACAGGTGTGGCGGTAATCAGGCCTGGTTGTGGTTAGTATTTCCAAAAAGTGTGATCAATCACAGTTAATGTATAGAGGGCAAACACTTTCTCACATAGGGCCAGACTGGTTTGGATAGTTATTTTTACTTGATAAATGAAATCATCATGTAAAAAGTGCTTTTTATATTTACTCAGGTAATATTTGTGTGATATTAAAGTTTGTTTGATAATCTGAAAAATGTAAGTAAGTATATAATGCAGTAAAATGCAGAAATCTGTAAGGGGGCAAATACTGTTTCACGCCACTGTAAGGTACATAAGGGAGCTACATGGTATACGAGGGAGCTATGACGTATATAAGCTATGTTGTAGCTCATATACTACATATATGTTATGAGATGTTATAAAGATAATGCATCCAATGATTATCTAAATCTTAAACCCTACCAATAAGCACTGGTGCACTGAAATGTAAACAAGGGCTATACGCTAATATGCATTATGAAATGTGGGCTAATTCTGGCTTCTAGAAAGTGTCTGCTCATATTAGCAATGCTAATGTAGCATCAGTCCAAATAACTATGAGTCATACAGTGTTAGAAATCACATACGCAGGACTTTTAGAGATTACAGAACACCTTTACACCATCTGAGGAGAATCTAAGATGATTTGGGTCTAAAGTTACTTGTTACAGTTGCAAGAAAAAGTGTAAAAAAATGTGAACCTCTTGGGATTACTTGGATTTCTGCATAAATTGGTCTTTAAATGTGTTCTGAACTCACAACAATAGACAAACACGTTAAGACAGACAGACGGTCTACAAATAGAGGAAGTTGCTACTCTTCCTAGGTGTGGTCGTCCTGTAAAGATGACTGTAAGAGCACAGCGCAGAATGATCAATGAGGTGAGGAAGAATCCTAGAGTGTCAGCTGAAGACTTACAGAAATCTCTGGCACATGTTAATATTTTTGTTGACAAATCTACAATAAGGAAAACATTAAACAAGAATGGAGTTAATGGGAGGACACCATGGAGGAAGCCACTGCTGTCAAAAAATCTAAGCTATGTGTGGAGAAAAAAGGCAGAGCACACCATCAATTAAAACCTCATCCCATCTGTGAAACATGGTGGA
Source organism: Astyanax mexicanus (assembly GCF_023375975.1). Classification (NCBI taxonomy): domain Eukaryota; kingdom Metazoa; phylum Chordata; class Actinopteri; order Characiformes; family Acestrorhamphidae; genus Astyanax; species Astyanax mexicanus. The sequence goes on from NC_064411.1 coordinate 31,926,767, forward strand.
GGGGGCATCATGTTTTGGGGCTGCTTTGCTCCTCAGGGCCTGGACGGATTGCTGTCATCAACGGAAAAATTAATTCCCAAGTTTACCAAGACATTTTGCAGGAAAACTTAAGACCATGGTTCACATACTTTTTCTTGCAACTGTAGCTACATTAGCCTCATGAAGCCTTGTAATGTAAATTTCAATCAATCTATCGCTTTAAAAAAAAAACTGAGGGTGTGCAGAATAATAGGAGACGCTTGCACAGACCCCACCCCACCCCTCCCGCAGAGCCACTCGGCTATAGAATCTACACAAAGAGGATTTGCCAAAGCGAGGACTCCCACTTAGAGGGTATTAAAACATCCCACACAGAGCAGTTAGCAGCGCCGTACCTTTAGCCTCCTCTGAGACAACAGTAGATAAGAGTCAGATTAGCTGACCGCCCCGTCCACATCCACACACACACACACACTATCCGCACCAGTTAGCACACATGCCCTCTGAGCTTAGCCAAACACTCCGAGATCCAGATAACCACAGGCCATGAGAAAGCTACGCTAGCCTCTACGCTAGCTCGACCTGCGCTGGCAGGGCCCTGATCTCCTAAATCTTTTAAAAGTCATTTGAAGAGTTTCCTCTCGCATCTCTCCTCATCAGTTTATCTGTTCTGTACACACCAGCTCACGCCACTTTAACTCCCTACTTAACAAAAAGGCCAACAGCTGCAAAGAATTAGCGCTAGCAGCTTTTAAACTCGAGCTCTCACCGGGGAATTCAAGACAAAGCGTCTGTTTCCAGGCGGCATCCCACATTTCTGCATCAGTTTATAACCTAACACCTTTGTTCGCTACATTAATTTGTTAAAAACCATCAATTCCTGCATCCGTTCATAACTTAATACCTTTGTTTTGCTGCATTCATTTGGCCTGAAACACTTTCCAAAAGAAGTTGGGACAAGGCAATTTATGGCTTTTAACAAGGTAAACTAAATGATATGATTTCAAACAGGTTATTGTAATCAAAAAGCAGCATTCATTAAAGTAAAAAAAAAAGGTCAAAGGTTTCAACAGCCAGTCTAGACAGATAGACAGAAAGGTAAAAATTCTCCTGCATTTTTGTGTTTGAAACGTTTATGTAAAATCAATTGTAGGAAGATATAATAAAAAAATGAACAAACAAACAAACAAGCTACTGTTCTCATTTGAAGACTTTTGTTGTTGCAAAAAAACAACTTCCTGTACAAAATTTAGTTTTGATACTTTTTAGGTCCTACTAATCCCAGAAAGTAAAAAGGTACATCGGTTCATAGTTTAATACCTTTTTGTTGTTGCATTCATTAGTTAAATGCATCCATTCCTGCATTTTAGCCCTTAAACACTGTCTGGGCAGATGATCTCCAGTTGTGATTTGATAATATCGTAAAACCATTAAAAGGAAAAAGTTTTAGTGCATAAGAAAAAGCAGCAGTTGGTGACAGAATCATTGTGAGTACTGTAAAGAAAGAGCCTAAAAAAACTGTTAGTAACATCAGCAACAACCTCCAGAGAACAGGACTGAAAGTATCTTCACTTATGTTCGCAGAAGAGATCAAATGTGATGGAAAGGCTAAAGTTTGGAGAAAGAAAGGATCTGCTCATGATTCCAAACATACAAACGTATCTGTGAAATGCAGTGGAGGTAGTGTCATGACTTGAGCTTGCATGTCCTATTCTGAGAACGGCTATTCTGTAGCAGTGCAATGAACTCAGGAACTACGTCAATACAAAAAAATCCAACCAAACTAATTGGGGCATGCAGCAAGATAATGACCCAAAACACATTACTAAAATTACAAAGGAGTTCATTGGGGGCACGACTTTAACTTAAATCCTATAGAGCGTGCATTTTACCTGCTAAAGAGGAGACTGAAGTGAGTAGCCCCCCAAAACAGCAGAAAATGGCTGCAGTGGAAGCCTGGAAGAGCATCAAGGAAGAAGAATGCAAAAGTTGACTAGTGATGTCAGTTTAAAGTTTGAACATGTATTTTTTATTTTTATGAAAAACGAGTGAATTATCCTAATTGAATCACTACCTGTTAGAGGTGAGGAACATCATTGCACTAAATATTGATAGAATAATTAGCAATAATGGAGTTAGTAATGAAATATTTACACTGCTTGTTAGGATTTTTTTGATTTCAGACATCTTTTGGATAATTAAACATGCACTGGGTCAAACTGACCCGGGAAACCCTTTTCTGTTCCTGAAAAAAGAACATAATAGGAGGGTTAATCTGTAACGATAATTTTTGCTCACAAGAAAAATGGGTGGGTTCAGACAAAAGATGCTATTTTCTGAACTGTGTATCAGATGCAGATGTAGGTAACACTTTAGTTGGATGGTCCATTTGATGGCCTTTTTGATGCTCAACTGACATTCAATTCACATTCAGCTGAATGTCTATTAAATGAAATTGAACTGAAAGCTGAAAGTAATTGATTCTTTATTGAATATAACCCTACATTCAACTCTAACCCAAACACTTATCTTAATATTTTAGGATTGGGTTTAGGGTTAGATTTTAAGCTTAGGTTAAGGTTAGGGTTAAGTGTAAAGTTAGATTTTAGGGTTAATTCACGGTTAAGGTTAGGGTTAGGTGTAGGGTTAGATTTTAGAGTTGATTAAGGGTTAAGGTTAGGGTTAGGTGTAGGGTTAGATTTTAGGGTTGATTAAGGGTTAAGGTTAGGGTAGTTAAGGTTAGGGTAAGGGTTAGGTGTAGGGTTCGATTTTAGGGTTGATTAAGGGTTAAGGTTAGGGTAGTTAAGGTTAGGGTAAGGGTTAGGTGTAGGGTTAGATTTTAGGGTTGATTAAGGGTTAAGGTTAGGGTTAGGTGTATGGTTTGATTTTAGGGTTGATTAAGGGTTAAGGTTAGGGTTATGTGTAGGGTTAGATTTTAGGGTTGATTAGGGTTAAGGTTAGGTGTAGGGTTTGATTTTATGTTTGATTATGGGTTAAGGTTAGGTGTTGAGTTTGATTTTAGGGTTGATTAAGGGTTAAGGTTAGGGTTAGATTTTAAGTTTAGGTTAAGGTTAGGGTTAAGTGTAAAGTTAGATTTTAGGGTTAATTCACGGTTAAGGTTAGGGTTAGGTGTAGGGTTAGATTTTAGGGTTGATTAAGGGTTAAGCTTAGGGTTAGGTGTAGGGTTAGATTTTAGAGTTTATTAAGGGTTAAGGTTAGGGTTAGGTGTAAGGATAGATTTTAGGGTTGATTAATGGTTAAGGTTAGGGTAGGTGTAGGGTTTGATTTTATGGTTGATTAAGGGTTAAGCTTAGGGTTAGGTGTAGGGTTAGATTTTAGGGTTAATTAAGGGTAGAGGTTAGGGTTAGGTGTAGGGTTAGGTTCTGTTTTTAATCATTTACATTTAACATAGGGTTAAGTTAAATTTAATGGACATTCAATTCAGTGTTAGTTGAATGTCAGTTGAGCACCAACAAGGCCATAAAATGGACCATCCAAGTAAAGTGTTACCCAGATGTAAATACCTGGAAATAAAAAATAATTAAATGAAGTTGTAATATTCACCCTAATTAGAGACTGTAGCTTCACCATAGTGTAAATCACAAAACCTACATGTGGAGTAAATAATGCATGTAAAGCTTGTTCAACCTAGCAACAGTATCTACAGAAGACAGTGTTAGTGGGCGGAGTCTGATGTGGGACATTGCTGGTTAAAATGTTAATGCTGTAGTTAATTCTGAGATCAGTGAATGCAGACAGGTGTTCCTCTGGCAGACAGGGGGCGGTGTTGCCCTCTCCGCTGGAGGTCCAGCCGGACGGTGTAAGATGAGGGTCAGCAGGACGAGTGTCCGGATCTTCACTCGGGCGGAGCGCCGCGGAGCAGCTAATCCGTCTGCTACGAGCAGAACGTTAGCCGCAAGGAAGCGCAGACTGAGCAGGAGGAATGCACTGAGAGGAAAAGAGGATAAATGAGTGTGTGTGTGTTACTGCCAGACTTCATCCACATCCCCCTCACATGCCATCACAGAACAACCTGCAGACTGAAATATCAAACCAGCACAAATAGAAACAATAAATCTCTCAACCCAACACACACACACACACACACATATACAAAAACACACACAAAAACTGGCACGTCCATACTGTCACACACACTGAATTTCCACGTGCTGTGAATCACACGGAAGAAACCGTGTGAGTGTGAATGTGAGTGTACACAAAGTTACTTTAGAGCTCGATGATATAATTCAGAATTCCATCAATCTTCCATCAATCAAAGCAAGTCCTGGCCTAGACAAATCCAAACAGGCCCTAAGCATGATACTACCACCACCATGCTTCACAGATGGGATAAAGTTCTTATGCTAGAAGGCAGTGTTTAGCTTTCTTCAGACATAATGCTTTTCAAATCACAGAAAGGTTCCCTACAAAACATTCCCTTCCTTCCTTGTAACCCTACCATGCACACCATTGTTGTCCAGAGTTCTTCTGATGGTGGACTCACAAACGTTAATATTAGCCAATAAGAGAGAGAGGCCTTCAGTTGCTTAGAAGTTACCCTGGGGTGCTTCGTGACCTTGCCGACTATTACACACCTTGCTTTTGGATTGATCTCTGTGGGTTGACCACTTCTTGGGAGGGTAACAACGGATTGGTGGAATCCAAACTCTTTAGAGATGGTTTTATAACCTTTTCCAGCCTGATGAGCATCAACAACTCTTTTTCTGAGGTCCTCAGAAATCTCCTTTGTTCTCACCATGAGACACTTCCATAAACGTGTTGTGAAGAGCAGACCTTGATAGATTCCTGTTCTTTAAATTTAAAACAGGCTCCGCCCACTCCAGACTCTATTTTCACCTTCAAACTAATTGCTAATCCATTCATGTAATATTTTTGTCTGATTTGTTTAACTGGCATCTCTTTATCTGTCTTTGTCTCAATCTATTTTTCTGTATTTCTGTATTTAAGACCAACAAAAAAGAATATAATAGACATATAGAGACAAAGTAAGATAAAAAGCTAAAAGCAGATCAGTGTCAAAGGCAGTCACACTCTTACACAACACCGATTGACGTGATAATCACTAAAGAATGCCAAAGGACACCTACGGTCGGATTAAATCACTGATTTATTAACCTATAAAGTGAAAAATTACATCAGTGTCAGTGTTCATAACAGGCCTGACAGTGACAGTGCAGAATGTACTGTAATCTTTTGAACCCCTACCGCCCATACAGAGTTCAGCTCAGTTCAGCATCCAATATCCAATATGTATTGCATATCTGAAACAAACTAACTTTTCTTAAAGCACAAGTAAATCATAAAATGCAGTTTTTAAATAAATATTTTAATTGTTATGGGAGAAAAAAACATACGTTAACTGTGGTTTATCACACCTAAGTTCAATTTCTCTGGCAACACCAAGGTCTGATTACTTTCATAACTGTTCTCAATCAAGAAATCACGTAAATAGAACTGCCTGACAAAGCAAACTCCACCAAAAGATCCTCAAAAGCTACACGAGATCCAAAGAAATTCAGGAACAAATAAGAAAGAAAGTACTTAAGATATATCAGTCTGGAAAAGGGTATAAAGCCATTACTAAAGTCTACAGCAAACCACAGTAAAAGCCATTACTACCCCAAGAGCGCAGGGACGGCTCATCCATGAGGTCAAACAAAAGACCCCACAACAACATTCAAAGAACTGCAAGCCTCAATTGCCTCAATTAAGGTCAGCATTCAAAAATGACTGGGCAAAAATGGCCTACATGGCAGAGTGCCAAGACGAAAACCACTGCTGAGCAAAAAGAACATTAAAGCACCACAACTCTGTCTTGTCACTAGAGGGAATGGAAGTGCTTTCCTTGCTGTCCTACAAAAAAACTGTCAGAGGCTACTTTTGGGTAGTGGCCCTCCTGATCATGGACTGCCATGGACTGCTAAATATTTGTGTAGACTATAATGCCCATTGTTGGACTAAAAGAAGCAGCATGTTAGATTTGACAAATCACTGGCCACTTAGGCTGTCCCCAAGCCAGCCACCAATACCTTTCATTGTAGCGTTTTTTTTTTTTTTTTTTTATGTGTGCACAAGAAACACATTCTGGAATTGTATCATCATTAGGGACCAATCCAAGTTCCAAGTTTGAGATCCTACAACACTTGGGGTTGAGTATGGTGTCTTCATCATAAGACCTTCAATCCTGGAGAGCCATCGCATTCGACAGTCAGTCTATCAGTCTGGAAAAAGGTTATAAAGCCATTTCTAAAGTTTTGGGTCTACAGTGAACCACTGTGAGAGCCATTATTCACAAATGGCGAAACCGTGGACCAGTGGTGAACCTTCCGAGGCGTGACTGGCCGACAAAGATTACCCCAAGAGCGCAGCAACGACCCATCTATGAAGTCAAAAAAATAAAACATCCAAAGAACTGCAGGCCTCACTTGCCTAAGTTAAGGTCTGCATTCATGACTCCACCATAAGAAAGAGAATGGACAAAAATGGCCAACATGGCAGAGTGCCAAGACAAAAATCACTGTTGAGCAAAAATATCTTTAAGGTTCCACAGCGCTATATGATCGATTATACACTGGGTCTTGCCACAAGAGAGAATGGAAGTGTTACAGGAGAGTGTGGTGTTGAATCCAAGTGCGGAGCAAAATGGTTGTTTGTTTTTGTATTTATATATTTATCTTCAATAATATATGTTTACTCAGGTATATTTATAATATATATTTGTTTATTTGATTATTTGATTTATTTATAAATATGTTTTAATAGTGTTTGTCTCAAAAAAGGGTGTGCTTTTGGAACTTGGTTTGGTTCTCCACAGAGGAAACTGGAAAATAGGCAGAAAACAAAATCCTGAAGAGGTGCAAAAAAAAAGGCGGGAAACAGACCAAGGAAATGCCACAAAATGGCGAAAGACAGCTTTTATCTTGAAATAAATCAAACTATAACACAATCAAACTCAAAACAGACTGTCCTCTACTTTCTGTTTCTTTTGAGGTCTTGTATATCTTTTTTGTGGCTTTCTTTCCAGATTTTTTGCATCTTTTTGTGAGCCTTTTGTTTTTTTTGTTTTTTCTTTTCTTTTCTTACACCCTCTGTTACCGGTCACCCCTCTTTAAAGGTGCGGCGAGAATGAGTGGTTTGACTGGGGTTTATAGAGTATAGAGTGCTGCATATAGAGTTTAGGTGTGGCTGGTTGCCACTGATCACTGCTGGGGATTCTGGGAATTGGAGTTTCGGGACCCAACACTTATTTTTCCCCTCTGTTGCCCAGCTCCCCTGCTGGTGGCCAGTGGTGCAGCACTGCCCATCACAGGAAGCATTTATTATTTCTGGGGCTCTATCGCATACCACAGTCAGTCACCCCTAGCAGTGATACAAGGGACATTAACAGCTAAGCGATATATCTAAGACATGCTGTTGCCACATGTGTTGGCTCTGATGGCAGGGCCTCCAACTGGCATTTTTCAGCAGGATAATGTTCTCCCACACACAGGAAGGATTTTCCAGGAATGTCTCCACCGGATTGCAACACTTCCTCGGCCTGTCCTGGTCACCAGATCAGATTTATAGCCTGTCAAGAATGCATGGAACCAGCTGGGACATCAGCTTCAGGAACCTACAAGTATCTCTTCATACATACTTGGCTATGAAGGGGGAAATGAATGGAATGAGGGGGAAGAGAGGAATGAAATTAGCCGAGAGAGAAACTCTCTCTCTCTTTCTTTCTTTCTTTCTCGCCATAGCATGAAAGCAAGAAGCTTAGGCAGTACTAATCTAATGCCCCCTCCCATCTGCCCCACAGATCAAAGTGCCCCTCTACCTCTGGATTTGGCTCCTCAATTAGACGGATTAGTATCAAATTGAGTTTTGATTTGCTCCCCGTTGTGACACCCTCGGTGTGCAGTATAGCATGTGAGTGGTCCAGGGGCACTCCACTGAGGGTTTTTGGCGGATGGATGGGGGAGGGGTGGATGTGGGCTTTAGAGTTATGCACTAGGCCTAAAGCATGAGCAGTGAATGAGTGTTAAAGATTCATTAAAGAGGCATTGCTGCACAAATTATTATAAAGCAACAATCCCAATTTTCTTTTTAATTAATCAGGAGATCGCCGGTTCGAATCCTGTTCATGTAGCTTGCCATCCTCTACCAGAGCCCTGAGAGAGAGCATAATTGGCCTTGTCTTCTCTGGGTGGGTAGATGGCGCTCTTTCCCCTCATCACTCCAAGTCATCTGTGAGCTGATGTATCTGAACCGAGTCAGTGCGCTTTCCTCCGAGTGCGCTGTAATGCTACTCGGCAAAGCTACATCAGAATCAGATTGAAAAGAGGTGTAGTCTGACTTAACATGTGTCGGAGGAGGCGTGTGCTAGTCTTCACCCTCCTGGTGTGTTGGGGCATTACTAGAGAAAATGGAAAAAAAATTTAATAAAATGTAATAATTCTTATAATAATTATAACACAGATCTGGACGACTGGTAGGTATAACAAGATCATGTGACGCAAAAAAGTACTCTTTCATATGCTCTGTACAATTACACATTCTAACCAGAGGAGTCTCTAAATCCCCAAAAACTACAGGCTGTCATTTTAAGTGGAGTTATTTATAACTAAATTTTGGGAGATAATCCACGCCCATTACTCCACCCACTAGCCCTATTTAAATCCCCACTTCCTCTCCTCCTGCGTGTGGCACAACTTGGCAAACTTGGCATTTGCTTTGTATCACACACCTCACCTGATTCGTCATGGATCTGCAGCTCGCTGCTTCCGACGACGAGCTCTTCTCAGCCTCCGGCTCTTCATCCGCCGGCGCTCCAGGCCGGCCTCCTCGACTGCGCTCTGGTCTTCAACCCCCCCTTGGTCCAGCCTGCGCTTCGCCAGCGAATTCTGCAAGGTGCGGATGTGGATCTCTCGCTGTTGTTGCGTCCCTCCTCCCAGCTCGCTGCTCCACGCACCGTTGATGTGGGAGATCTTTCCCTCACACTCCGCGCAGCGGCGCCTCACGCCTCGGGGATTCTCACGGTCCCCGAGTTCGCCTTGGCTTTCGCCTTGTACAGAGACATCATCTGCTCATCCTTCCCAGCACGAAGACAGGAACTTGACGATTATCTTTCTGTTATAATGGACCTGGCCATGCGCTTTGGTGGCTCGGGATTTATGGAATACCACCGCCTGTTTTCTGCTCGGGCTGCAGCCCGCCTCTTGCAGCAGAATGTCTCCACGTACTGGGGCATTCTTGATATGGAATTGTACTGCAGGATCTTCGCGGGCCGTGCTTCCATTTCCTGTGGGCTGTGCAGGCATCCCTCTCACCCCGCCCCTGCCTGTTCCCCTGTGGACCCCTCATCTGGGCCGCGTGCGGCCGCGAGATCTTCTGCACGCTTCGCGGATGCCCCGGCCGGCCGCGCTCCCTCCCCCCAGCGCGTTGTCTCCGTCGATGCGCGTGATGCCCGCGGCAGACGCCTGAGTTTCCTGGGCCATCGCATGCTGTGCAACAATTTCAACGGGGGCGGCTGCTTCGCCTCGTCTTGCAAGCTGCTGCACGCCTGCTCCTACTGCGGGCTGGCTCACTCCCGCTCCGGCTGTCCCCGGCGCCCACCCAAGCATGGCGGAAGCTGACTGCTCCGCTTTCTGTCCACACCTGTCAATGTGCCTGAGCTGGCTTCGTGCCTCTCCGGCCATCCCGACCCCGTTTTCGTCTCTCATCTCCTGGATGGATTTCTCTTTGGGTTCTCGCCTGGTCTAGCTGTCCTGCCTTCCTCCTCCTGCTCCTGCGCTAACCTCCTTTCGGCTGAGGCCGAGCCGGAGGTCATTTCCCGGCTTCTGCGCAAAGAAGTTGCGGAGGGTTTTATGATTGGCCCTTTCTCTTCTCTCCCGTTTTCCACCTATCGCATTAGCCCCATAGGCATTGCCACGCGCAAGTACTCGGGGAAGAAGCGCATCGTCATCGACCTCTCCGCACCTCACGGTTCTGTTATACCTTCCATCAACAGCCTGATTCCCAGCGCCGACTTTTCCATGTCGTATGCTTGCGTGGACAACGCGATCTCCCTCATCCGCCTCCTCGGGCGGGGTACCTGGCTGGCCAAGGCGGACATCGTATCTGCTTTTAAAATCGTCCCCTTGCATCCCGATTTCTGGCACCTTTTCGGAGTCCTTTGGCGCGGGCGATATTACTTCGCGGTCCGCCTCACCTTCGGCTGTTAGAGCAGCCCTAAGATATTCGACTCCCTAGCCGAATCGCTGTCCTGGATCCTCCTCAACGTATATCGCATCCCGTACATCATCCATCTGCTGGATGATTTTCTCGTCCTCGATGCCCCTACCTCTCCTCCAGCCCGATGCGTCACCCGACTGTCTGCAGCTTTCGACCGTCTGGGTATTCCTCTCTCTCCCGACAAAACTGTCAGCCCTGCTACATCTCTGGAATTTCTAGGCATAACCCTGGATTCCGTTTCTCTCCAGGCTTCCCTCCCCCGTGACAAGCTGGTCCTTATCAAGGATGCCCTCTCTCTATTCCTTGAACGTCAGCACTGCTCCAAACAGCAGCTTCTCTCTCTCTTGGGGCATTTAAATTTCGCCATGCGGATTATTCCCCAAGGCAGATCCTTCATTTCTCATCTTCTCACGCTGTCTTCTTCCACCACCTCTCTCAACCAAACAGTCACTCTGGACCAAGCCTGCCTGTCTGCCTGTCTTCTGGCTCCTCCTACTCTCCCACTGGAATGGCATTTCTCTCTTTCGCCTTCCCAAAGTGTCGGATCACCCCGACTTTTTTCTCTTCACTGACGCTGCCCCCTGCTTTGGATATGGAGGCTATTGTGGCACCCGTTGGTTTTTCTCTCCCTGGCCTCAGGAGCTCATCGTACAGTCGGCTACAGATGGCGACTCCTCTGCCCTGCGGGAGTTATATCCCGTCGTCGCAGCCGCCGTGCTTTGGGGTCATCTGTGGAACAGAAGCATCGTCTCCATCCATTCCGACAAGTCCACCGTTGTACACATTATCAATAAATCCAGATCCAATAATCTATCCATCATGCTTTATCTCCGTTGTCTGACTTGGTTATCCATCACACACCAATTTTCTCTCCAAGCTCTACACATACCTGGCCTTTCTAATCCCACTGCTGACGCTCTCTCTCGTTCCAACCTGCAGAAATTCAGGACCTTGGCACCACATATGGACCCTCAGCCCACTCCGACTCCACCTTATTCCGATACCATCTTCCCGCTCTAGCCACATCCAGCATGAACCAACTCACCACCGCTTCTCAAGATCTCATCATTGACTCCGTATCCCCTAACACCTTGTCCACCTACTGGACCGGTTGGCAGTGTTTTAAACGTTTCCACCACATCCAAAACCTTCCTTTTCCTTCTTTAGACCTTCACACTCTGTCCTCCTTTCTCACTTTCTCAAGCATTCATCTTTTGATCCGCTCCTCCACTTTAAAAGTCTATCTGTCTGCTATCAACTTCTTTCTTATTCTGCTATTAGGATCTCCTCATCCCTTTTCCAAACACCACCAAATATCCCTACTTATCAGAGGAATCAGAAGACGAGAGCCGCGTTCGCCCAATCGGCGCCTCCCCATCACTTCTCATATACTGCATTACTGTCTTTTTACGCTCCGCCACGGTTACGCTGCTCCCTCCATCTGCGCTACGCTTGAATCTATGTTTCTCCTCGCCTTCTTCGGCTTTCTCCGCTGCTCGGAATTCACAACTTCCACTACCTCCCATAATCCTGCTTTTCACCCCTGTCTTTCTGATTTATCTATTTTGGACGAAAGAACACTGACCTTCAGAATCAAACGCAGTAAAACTGACCAGCTCGGCATTTCTGCCCCTATCTATCTTTTCAAACTCACTTCTCCTCTCAGCCCCTATGAGCCCATCACTGCGTACCTCAGCCACCGTCTCACTCACCAAGCTTCTCCAGACGACCCTCTTTTCGTCACTGAATCCGGATCACCTGCCACTCGCCACTGGTTTCATTTTCATCTTAAGCAGATTCTCTCACTCAGCGGTTTTAACCCTTCCTTCTTTTTATACTATTTTACTATTTTATAAAGCTGTACTTCAGCAGAGTGGCTTTACTGCTTCTTACAACATGACTGGCAAAATTCATAACGTTACATATAGGGCGCATTGTTGATTTTTGGGAATTAAAAAATTTAAGGATTTTAAGCGCGCCTTATATTGTGCGCCTTAAAATATGGATAATGTTATGGATATAAAATTACTAATCATTGAATAATTACATTAAATAATGCATTGAGTAGTTAATAATAATTAACTACACAAAATACCTTGATAACCTTGATCAACAGCATGTAAAAATGAATCAACTACAGTTAACAAAGCAGAAATATAGTGATTACTTTACAACAGACTAGCGCTAGGCAGTTTATCTGGTATACCTGAGGGGAAATTTAGAACACCACACCACTAGAGGCGCTGCGGAGCGCTGTAAAACAGTGCCGGCGAAGAAGCAGACACAGAAATGCTAGCTAACGCAAGCCAGTTAGCATAACAAGCTAATACACTGAAGTAGGGTTGCCAACTTTTCGAAAATGAAATAAGGGATGGGACGGGGCACTATGATATATATATATATATATATATATATATATATATATATATATATATATATATATATTAGTCTATAAATTATATAATATAACTCCAAACCATGAAACAGGGGGTTTTGGCAGACACTTTTAGTATTCGATTAATTCAAACCACATGTATAATATACAGTAGGCTACTGTGCAAACCTTTTAGGCACCAACGTAAATTACACTAATCCATTTATCTCAGCAATATGAGTGTTTTTACTGGGAAAAAGCACCACATATGATTTGATCAGATGCAAATAAACATAAATACAGTAAAACATGACAAGTAATTCTCATTTTTAACTAAGTATGTTGTATCTTGTGATCTGAGCTGAAGAACAAAGTGTAGAGATTCCAGATTACTCCTGGATGCTCCTCAGCCAGCATGTGTATATTATTATGTTCAGTTCCACCAGCAGCTCACCTGATTTACCAAATTACCAAACCAGGTGTTGATATGATGATAAATAACTCTATTAAACTCAGATGGGGAGAGATTAGGAGATGTTTTAAGGAGAACAGGGCTGTAAAAGCTTTGCTTTTTGTAAAATTGCTGTTTGTATTCAGAATGTTTCGTTCAGAAACAGAACTATTTTTATTGTAAGAAATTAAATTGTGCACTTTACGGATAATATATGCTTTCAAATGAGCTTTTTTTATACCATATCAGCTTCTGGAGACGCATATCGCACAGGGAACCTCGACACTGCTACCTCTCCCTGTATTCTTCTTCTATTTCTCTCCTGCTGCGTGCTGTTTAACGTCGTATGTTAGCACGGGTCTCTGTGTTCTAAATCACTCCCTATCACAGGAATAGTGCACTATATTGTGTGTTAACCAGTGGTAAATAGTGCACTAGTTCTGTGATAGGGAGGGAGTGATTTAGAACCATTGACAGTATATATTAACTGGACCAAGCCATCCTGCTGATTTCAACAGAGCCAGGTGAGGCCAATCGTGTAACTTCCTGATCGGCTTCTCGTGGGGCGTTAACCAGAAAATTGAGAGACTGCGCAGGCGCCAGCATCACGCAAATCTTCCGCGTACCGTACTGTTAATAGGAGCTGCACAGAACTATTTACTCCACAGTGAGAAAAGCTCCATTCCGTCCCATAATGGGGCTTTTATTGAATGAACAGCAGATAAAAACTAGAATTACTGATATCCAATATTAGTCCACGGATTTACTGAAGAATATTCATAGTTTGTCTATATAACAAGCATTTAGAAACTCAGTAATAAGAATAATAAATGTGTAATATAAATTACAGTTATAGCTATACATTATAATTCTCATAGTCTATCTTACTTCTATTTACTACTATCTTACTATCTACAATGTATTATCACTGTTAGTAGTAGTATTATATTTGCATAATAAGAGGTTACTTTGACCCTGCTCTAATTCAATCAGCTCTGTACTTTTAAATTAAGAGGAGCAACTTCTCCAAACATTACAGCACGGTATTTTGGGTCGCTGTCTTTTTACGTCATTGTTAGCATAGTTGTATAAAAAAATATTTTCTAAAGCTATGAACAGATTATTAATCTTATGGATCAAATGGCAGAAAATCCGTTCTTTGTAGAAAAGAACACGGTCCGTGTCATAATCGAAAACGGCTTGGAAATACATTTATTATTGGTTCAAAGACACCCCGAAATGAGTGGAAGTGAATGGATAGCTTTGCTCAAATGGTCCTCTCATCCCTCATCAGCACATTTCCGGTGGCATGTTATGGAAGGGAAAAGCTGGGGGCCTGTTTAGAACACAGTAAGCCGCCTCGCTGCCTCTCCTCTGCTCAGATAACAGGCACTCCTGAACAGAGGCTGCGCTTCTGATTGGCTGTGAGTCTCCGTGTCAGGACCAATGAGAGTCGCAGAAGTGTTTAGAAGGAGTTGCTGTTCTGCAGCGGAGGAGGGGCTGCGCGCAGCGGTGTTTCTGAAACAAATCACCCGCCTTAATGACTCACCTCAAAAATACGGGACAAACCGCGTCCCGGATCAATTCAATACAGAACGCGTAATTTTACTGCCCAAATGCGGGACGGTGGAGAGACATGAGAACAGAGGGACATGAGAACAGAACTTTATCAGAGGAGTTTTCTGCTGATGTTCCTGACAGTATGAGTGTTTTTATCCGAGTAAAATAACAAACAACAGCGAAAAGCAGTTATTTACTCATAATAATTCCCCCAATGCCCAGAATTGGACCAGGGCACAGAATCATAGTGACACTTCATTGTAAGGAACACAAATTAGGTACTTATTATTGTCTAAATATTTGCTTAATGAAGCCTTAATTAGATTATTATTAATTAGTGTTATTGGTGCCTAATTGGGGGTCTGTGATTGATTAAAAATGTATTCAGTTATTTTTAGTGTCTAATTAGTGATGAACAGAATTTCACTTTAGAATATGGTACACCTTTTGGTCTATTAGTGACTTATTAACCCCTTATTAAATCAATAAATTATACACTAATAACATGTAGAATTAGCTCTAATAGTTAATGCTTAATAATCTACTTATCAGATTATTGCTAAAATAACTGTTTATTGTGCATTATAAGAACTAATACAGCCTTTATTAATCATTTCCACATAATAGACTAATAGACTAATTAAGCACCAATAACACTTACACAGAATAAAGCCTAATAAGTGGTGAATACATTTTTTACAATGTCTAATTAAGGCTTTATTAAGTAAATCATAAGCAGCTAATAAGCAGTTAATAAGCAGCTAATTTGTGTTCCTTAAAATAAAGTGTTACCAGAATCATTTAATCAGTACAACAAAAGACTCCCTAAAACTCCCTAAAACACTGAATATGAGGTGCAGAAAAAAAGCTTTAAGAGTAGTAACTTTAGCCCTTTTAAATATATATTAATACTGTAGCTTGAGGGACACATTTAATAAATGCAAACTTAATGAACTTAATTTATTCATTAACTGGATAAAGAAGGCTGTTTTTAATACTGTAATGCCTCTAATGGTTTCAGGATTCATAAATCAGGATTTATAATTCATAAAACTTGTCTTACTTGTGCAATAGAACTTTTAGGTAATATCTTTTTTTTAATACTTAAACATTAAGTATTTTTTATTTAAAAGTTGGCGTATCTCTTTTTAAGGTCTATTGTTTTTATTCTTCAGCAGTTTTTCTGTTAATGAAGTCTGATTTCTTCATTTCACCCAATACTTATCAGAGCCTTAATTTAAAGCTTTAGTGTTTTATATTATATCTACTCAGTAGAGTAAGTCATTACGTTAAAGCCCAGTAATAAAAAAAAGAAACGAAAAAAAGGCATATACTTTTTTTTATTTGTATTTTCAGACTGCATGAAATGATTTGAATCATTGCAGTTAATTGGTGGAATCATTTGACAGGTCTACTATCATTACAAAGTCACCGTTTTTTTTTTTCTCTCCAGACTTGTAGCTCTTGTGTATTTAAGGGGGTAGAAAGAGGCCCCCTCGGCATGGGGGGGACCCCGGAAACTTGGGTTAATGGGCAGGGAGAGACATTCTTCAGGAACAAAAGCAGAGTCTCCCTCTCTCTCTCTCTTTCTCTCTCTCTCTCTCTCTCGCTCACACGTGGGCACTGGCGCCTGCCAATTGACTTCATACAGACAAGAGCAACTTCAGCACTAATTAAAGCAGAGCTTTAGATTCACTCCCACAGCACTGGTCTGGAAACTGTGGTATTTAGATTATTCTGTTGCTTTGTGTTGTAATATATTTACATAACATTTAATAATAGCATCATTATAACACTAGACCGTAACAATGATCTTACAGTTTAAACTAAATATTGTATTAATACATCATCAAAATAATAAAAAATGCTTCCACAGATACAGCTCTGGAAATAAATTAAGAGATCACTTCAGTCCCTAAAACAGTTTCTCTGATTGTGCTATTTATAGGTTTATGTTTGAGTAAAATAAACATTGTTGTTTTATTCTATGAACTATGGACAACATTTCTCCCAAATTCCCAGTAAAAAATATTGTCATTTAGAGCATTTATTTGCAGAAAATGAGAAATGGCTGAAATAACCAAAAAGATGCAGAGCTTTCAGACCTCAAATAAAAAAAAAGAAAACAAGTTCATATTCATAAAGTTTTAAGAATATTTTCTGAAATCAATATTCGGTGGAATAACCCTCGTTTTAAATCACAGTGTTCATGCATCTTGGCATGTTCTCCTCCACCAGTCTTATACACTGCTTTTGGATAACTTTGTGCCACTCCTGCTGCAAAATGAGAAAATAACGTTTGTTTGGTTATAAGAATTCTGCAAGTTAAAATAGCTCCATTGCTGCTCTGTTTGTAGCTGATCTGGGGTACGTTTCTCAAAAGCGAAGTTGCTAACTACGTTAGCAACTTACATAGTCTGGACGATGCAGCTGCGACGCAGGTGTTTCCCAAAAGCGTTGTTGGAACTATGGAGGTAACCACGTTAGTAACTTACATAGTGCGAACCTTAGTTAAGCTACTCAGGTGTTTCCCAAAACCGTAGTTCCAGCGAATGTTCGCAACTACCGTGGTTCAGCTGCTTCGTTCCAACTACAGCTCCAGACCTGTCGTTAGGAGCTTAGTTCCTGGTGATTGCGTCATCAGTGACGCAAAGTGCAGACGATGGGAGGGTAGGATTCAGAAAGCTGATAAATCATTAATATTGCTGCACGAGGATTTAAGATGTCAATGTTTTGAACATGTACCTAATTATTTAAGTACTGTTTGTGTTTATTACAATTATTAAGTCACTTCACTTTTACCCGTGTGTGCCCAGGGCAAATAAATTAATGCAATACTCAAATGTATTTAGAAAAAGTAAGAAAATTGGCCATTTTTAGTGTATGTCTTCAACCTCAAATGTATTTTACAGTCTTGGAAATATATATGTCAATTATTGAAGCAAGCATCTCTTGCGTAAAGATACCTTAGTGCTGTGAACCTTTATGATTTAGTATATTTTTTACACCCACTGTACTATATGCGCTCTCTGAAAAAGGGTACCAAACAGTCACTGGGGAGTTGCTCTAAAATGGCTTTAACGTACACACCTGTGCCTTACGGACCTTTGAGGGTACATTTACATTGTTTGTACCCAGCTGAAAAAAATATCTATACAGTAGGCAAGAATGTGTCTTTTAATAATATATTCATAACAAGAAAAACAAAGGAAAAAGTTTCTTAAAACAAAAGTGAAAATTATAGAGACATTTAATAATTAAGTAAAGAAAGGAAACATAACATGTTACAGTCCAAACATATTTTCAACTAGCTGCTGTCTTATTTGTTGGCCTGCAGGATTCCCTGGTTGTAGATGATCAAACACAGCATCCTCAGCATCCTCGACAGGCATGTACTCATCCTCTGGCAACTGCACATTTGCCTTCAGGGCAGTGTTGTGCAGCAGTGCTGTTACCACCACCACAGCACAGCATTTTGTGGGATGCAGTTGTAGGCCACCAGCAGACCTGCTCAGACACCGGAAACGCACAGCACGAGTTTGGGTATGAGCACTGTTGTACCGCTCTTCTGCCTCAGTGCGTGCCTGCTGGATGGGTGTGAGTAGGTAGGGGCGCAAAGGGTAGCCACTGTCTCCCAGGAGCCAGCTGCCCTTAAAACCACCACCTTCCACCACCTGACAGAGAGCAGAGTTGGCCCAGATGAATGAGTCATGAGTACTCCCTGGCCACTTGGCTACGATGTCTGTAAATACACCCTGAGAGTCACACACCACCTGGACATTCAGAGCAGGGTATCCTTTCCGGGAGAAGTAGGCTGGTTCATTGAGAGATGGCCTAGCAATTTGGATCAGGGTGCCATCGATCTCACCAATGACTTGTGGGAAGTTGGCAATAGCATGAAAGCTGTGGTTAACCCTGGCAATGTCTTCTGCAGAACTCGGAAAGGTCATCCTCTCATTAAGCTGTAACAGTGTCTGGGTTACAGCTGTTACAGCTCTGCTCACAGACGATTTACTGAGACCCAGTCCATCTCCCAGTACCTCATAAAAACTACCTGAGGCATAATAACGCAGTGCGGCTAAAAACTGCACTGTTGGACTTAAAGCGTAGTTGCGTCTGGTGGCCCTCAACAGATGAGGATGAACAAAATGAAGCAACTCCTCAATAGCTGCTCGAGAGAGGTGATATTTTCGGATGATTGCCTCATCTGAAAGGACCTCAAGGGGGTTAAAGGTGGTGCGTATGAAAGCATTCATATATACCACCTCACTACGGCGCCTACGCTGGCGATTAAGTTCAATGATGCGCTGTAATGCTGCCATTGTGCCAAAGGCCTCACATGTGTCTGCATCATATATAGGGAACAGGAAATACTTGGAGTTAATTGATAGGCAGTGCTCATTGGTTCTTCTACATAATCAGGTGAAAGTGTTAAAAGCAGCAATTAGTGTGAATGAATAAAATGACCACTGTATTTATTTATTATTGGTTGTAGACACATTCTTTATACCCATTTATACAAAATATTTTAATTATTTATTAGCTATCCTAAGCCTTTTCTCTTTATACCTGATGGTTTGGTGGTATGTGTGACCATTAAAAAAGCATTGTGCAGTAGGATATGTTTTGCACAGCAGAGACATGTTGATTAAAGGAACAAAGGAGCAAACATCATTCCCTCTACACTTTTATAGAAAAGTATTTCTCATCCTGTCCCTGTATTCTTTTTTCAAACATATTATTTTAAATAATTAAATCATACTGGGGAGTATTTAGAATCTAGGGGGAGGGGGGTTTATAATCTAGTAGTTGGAGATGCAATAAAATACTTGCATTTACTTAGAAAAACATGTCAGAATGTCTGGTTTCATGGATACAGGTGTACAAATTTATTCATCACTTCATACAAATGCTTTCAACATTTTAATGCACCAGAGCCCCGTTGGCCAGACTGCGTCTGTTTCCACCTCCCACGACTAGGACGAGGGGTTGGATTTTGAGAGGCATGTGGGCCCGATTTCCAGGCCTTTTAAAACAAAAAAAGGATGGGGTTGCAGAAGGGTCACTCAGGGTCTGTAAACAAAAAATAAGGAATGAGTCTTTATGCAACCAGCAAATTATATAATGCAAGGACATTGCAATATTAACTTACTCTCAGAGGTGGGGATGTACATAGTGACACTGGGCCTGCTGGCCTGTTGGACCAGTAAGGCCATTTTTTCCCTCCGGTAGGCCATTGTCTCCTCGTGCTGTCTCCTCATCTCTCCCCTCAGGGCTGCCAGTTCTTCCCTGATGCCCCTCAGAACTGATATTTTTTCCCCTTCAGACCTGAGAAGCTCTTCACTGCACTGGCACCTGATGGTTCTGCGCCGGCGAGTCTGGGTGAGTGAGGGGCGCAGTGGTGAGGCAGCAGAACGGGGGCAAGAGCTTCCAGACTGAGGGGATTCCGAGGGTTCAGGGGACAGAGCAGACCTTGAGGACTGACGGCCATAGCAGGGTGCGCCATATGTTGAGGGATCCTGGGCTGATATGGCTGATGTTGAGGGATCCTGGGCTGATATGGCTGATGTTGAGGGGGCCTGGGCTGGGCCGGCTGATGTTGAGGGGGCCTGGGCTGGGATGGCTGATGTTGAGGGGGCCTGGGCTGGGACGGCTGATGTTGAGGGGGCCTGGGCTGGGACGGCTGATGTTGAGGGGGCCTGGGCCTGCAGAGAAACAGATGTTAAAGGGCCAGGAGGAGGTGGGGGGGGGGCTGAAGTCTGTGAGGTGTGCAAGCCACACACATCTATGCCCCCTGGGACTCCCTCCAGCACTTCTGGGCCTAGGATGGCCACAACTCTCTCCTCCTCAGGGGTAAGAGGGGGCAAACTGATGCTCCCACCACCAGTCCGCTGTTGTTCTCTCCTTAGAGCTGCAGCCTTCCTCTTCGTAACACTGGAGTAGTCTCTCCATTTGCCCCTCACGTCCTCTGCAGTGCGTCTCCATCCATGACCCACTGCATTCACATTTTCTGATATATCTTGCCATATTTTTTTTTTCTCAGCATTTGTCACATTATTTTTGAGCTTCGAGAAAATCTACCAGCACACTAAGTTCCCTGGCTGAAAATTGTGGCTTTCTTGCCATTGGTGCTTAGGCCTATAGGACAACCGGCCTTTAGCACTAGAGCTTAAATACTATAGGGTGTTAACAAAAAGCAGATGCATTGAGTTACCTAATTACTACCCTGGAGTTAACAGGGCCAGAGAATGTTTCATTTACCACGTGTGTGTTTCTAGGCCTATACAAATGTTATCAATTAGTCTTTGTTTAATAATGTATATAACAGATAATAAATATGTATAGGCAACAATAATAGATATTTTTGAAATGCCATAAAAAAACATAAAAAAGGTATAAAATCTCTATATCTCTGTTTTACTACCCTGTCAAACCGTGCTACCCTAGTTTATATGTAAACGTGAAAATAAGCCCAATATTAAACATGCTTTCGGTAGGATATGCTCACTTATTATTACTTTTATTATTATCAACCGTCATTTACGCATTTGTAATACTCAGAAAAAAAGGCAAGGGGGTTCCGGTTGTTTAATGCACCAAAGAAGAACAGAATTACCATAAAAAAATTATAATTAAAAAAAAAAAATTGTATCCGCGCATGCGCACTGGTGTTGAGAAGCACATTTCGATAGGTAGCACAACTCGACAGAATACCGGCCGCTGTCGAGCTCACCCTGCTGAGGCACTGAGTAACACACATTTCTCAGTTCTTATATTAATAAGACTCATTCAGAATGGTGATTATTTTATTTTAAAAAAATATTGCAATAGCAAATATGTGTATGTTTTTTTTTAGGTAACACTGTCTGTTACAAATTATAATTAATATATAGCAATTATTGTCTACATTGTACTTGCAGTTCATTGTTATTTTATTAATAGTATTGTTGTCCGTTATGTTCTGGTGATAATTACAATATAAATAGCCTAAATTATATATTAGTAACATATTTTTGGCATAATATTTGACAGATTGTGAGTTTTGCACGTTTTCTGCTGGGAAAGTCTGGCCGAACACATCTGGAAACACCTTAGTTAAGACCACGGTGGTTCAAACCAACATAGTTCAGACTTCTGTGGTACCAACAAAGTACGATGGTTTCGGGAAACGGTCGTACTTCAGATGTTAGTTAGTTTAACGATGCATCGTACCACGTTAGTTCAATGCTAGGCTCCGTCGTTGTACGGGAAACGTACCCCTGTTTGGCTTGTAAGCGCTGCATCGTTGCTTGGTGACCTGTATGTGGTTTAGTAATACATGGAAAGCTTTGTTTACAGTGCATTGCCGCGGCTGATAACGGCACACCTAGAACACCTCTTAGCCAATCACATCCCAGTTAGGAACTAACTGTGGTATAATTAGACTTAAGGTGTGCTAATCACTGATTTATACATATGAAACACTTGCATGTGACCTTGCATGACAGCTTTAGTTGATAGATCAGTGATAGATCAACTAGTGATTGAATATTTTGTTGATTTGGTTAAACGTGTCCTTTAGTCTAAACATTTGAAATAATATAACAATTATAATATTTAAACTTTACACTGCTTTCTGTAATAACTAAACAACACAATACTGTACTTTTGCTTTCAGTACTTGAGCATTACTATACTTAAGTACAAAAAAAGTTGAATACTTTAGTACTTCCACTTAAATGTGGAACTTGAAGAACACTTCTACTTAACTTTTGGTAACATTTTTGGTAGTCTAGTTTAGGTTTAGGTTTCTAATACTTTACTATACAGGTCTGTGGGTAACCCATTACAACCCTATATTTTAATATAAATTCAATATAAATGATTTAAACTTGAGTATAATAATGAATACATTGAGTAAAACATCAAATTAAAACACTAAGAGAGAGTAAATTGTTATTTTGCCATTTGATACAGATAATTCAATAAACCATTTGTATACAATTACTGCATGATTCAGATTACTGTAACTTCTGAGGTTTAAAGAGAGCCTGAGGGAGTTTATGTGTGTTGTGTGTGTGTGTGTGTGTGTGTGTGTACTTTTTACACTCATAAAGCGTGAAGAGTAGAAGAAGCCCATGCTCCTGGTCAGGTCTCTGAGAGCACGGCCGTTCCCCGTGATCTCACATAAATTAAGCTTTTTATTTAGAAGGGTCTAAATTACTGGAAATCTGCTGACAGCTCTCATTGTTTCCACTTCATTCTCAGCCCCACTGTGGAGGAAAGAGGAACCTGGAAACAATACAGTCACACTTAAATGGGTTTTATGCCGTATAATATAATGGCTTTTATACAATGGTGTGATGAAAGTAGCGTCCCAGTCGTGTGGATTAGTCGTTAAACCTAAAATCTGTAGAGTTCTTGTATGAGGAAGATCTAAAGTTCAGGTTCAGGTTTAAGGGAGCTACACTTCAATTTCTCATTTATGTTTCAATTTTACTGTGACAAAAGTTGGCCAATTTACTGGGGTTGAGTATTGAGAAGAAACTGTTGAATTAATAGGTATCATGATGCAGGGGTTGCAATTCACTATAGTAGCAATACTGTGAGCAAGACACTATTGTAGCATCACTGGGGTGAAGTAATGTTGGTAGTTGGTAGAGATAGGTGTCAGAAATGGTGTCAGAAGAGAGATCCATCCCATTACCAATCAGATGGAACCTCACTGAAGAGCTGGGGGGGGGGTCAATCGCTGGATTTGTGAACTCGTGAATTGCCAGAGCTGGCCAATGAACATCCCAGTCCACAGCTTATGCCTGCTGCATAATTAATTAACCTGCCCCCATGAATTGACTGTGATTAAATACATTTTTTGAAAAGCTCGAGTTCAATTTTACTAGCCACAACCAGTCCTGATTACTCCCAGACCTACCAGAACCAAGAAATCACTTAAACAGAACCTGTCTGACAAAGTAAAGCAAGATAAAAGATCTCAAAATGCAACACATTATGCAAAGTCCTTTCTGAAACATGGGACAGTGGTGAACCTTCCTAGGCGTGACCAGCCTACGAAAATGACTTCAAAAGGGCATGAACAACTCATCCAGTATTACCCCAAGAGCACAACGACATCTCATCCACGAGGTCACAAAAGAACCCAGAACAACATCTAAAGAACTGCAGGTCTCACTTACAGCCTCAGTTAGGGTCAGTGTTAATTATTCAATAATAAGAAAGAGACTGATTCTCCATGGGAGAATTCCAAGGGAAGAAACCACTGCTGACTAAAAACAACACAACAACCCATCTCACACTGAAAGCTGTTCGCTCTCCGTGTTTGGAAGAGCACATGAAACTGGCGGTGTGTTTGAGGGCGTGGTCAGTCTCAGACGGGGGTTCAGGGTACCGGCAGACAGTCCAGAATCAGCTGACCAATGGAGATTCAAGGGCAGGGGTGTCCAAACTTTTTTTTGTTGGGGGCTCTGTTTTTCTGCGCTAGAAATGCGCACTCTCTCCGCTTTTAGACTCTTTGCTCCGTTTTTCTGCGCTAGAAATGCGCACTCTCTCCGCTCTTAGACTCTTTGCTCCGTTTTTCTGTGCTAGAAATGCGCACCCTCTCCGCTTTTAGACTCTTTGCCCCGTTTTTCTACGCTAGAAATGCGCACTCTCTCCGCTTTTAGACTCTTTGCTCCATTTTTCTACGCTAGAAATGCGCACTCTCTCCGCTTTTAGACTCTTTGGCCCATTTCTGACACCTATCGTTCAAACTTTGAATCTCACATTATAAAAACCTGCTTAACAGCGGGCCAACTTTCATTCTACTTCTAAAATACCTCCAAAAAAGGAAACGGGCCGCAAATGGCCCGCGGGCCGTAGTTTGGACACCCCCGTTCAAGGGCAACGCCTTTTTCTAAGCCCTGCCCACCCGGGAAAAGTGTGCCAAAACTCAGAAGCAAAAAACTGAGGCAGAAGCAAACGAGAGATTCCAGAAGCAAAAGTGTTTAACAGAAAAAATAGTTTTAAAATTACTGCAAAGGATACTAATAATAAGTAATCAAGTATATTTATTTATTTTTCTTTCTTTTTTTCTCTTTTGAATTTGCAACATACTATTTTCCCTTTTTATTTTGATTGCAGATTTAGTTTTTTTGTTTTACGTAAAACTTTTGTCACAAAATTCACTCCATAAATGCAGCTCACTCTCTTGCGCAGAGTGTACAGTAGGGCCCCAGATCACATTATCAATATCCAACAACAGGGATTCGCACATCTAACCAGCTTAATCTGCTTTTTATCTGTCATCTCCGAGAAGAGTTACGATCCATAAAGTTTAAAAACAGCCTGAGGGCAGATTTAACAGGGAGGGTGGTAACTGATCACGTAAGCCCGGAGTGTCGTCATACAGGAGCAGCAGCAGCAGCAGGAGGCTGGACCTGCAGCACGTCTCCGACGGTGACGCAGCTCTGAGCACCAGGCCGTGTGACCGCTGCATCAGAGCTGCAGTGGCGTATGGAGAAGCGTCTCTGGAAGTGAGGCGGTGACACAGCCCTGTGATGTAGAGCCAGTGAATCAGATCCAGTGATGCAACTTCCTGCCGGGAGAGAAAGCTGAGGTTTATGGCCTGAAGCGTGTGGGGAGATGTCGCGCGCGTGTGTGTGCGTGCGAGACGCTGTGTAAACACTGAGGGAGGATTCATCGGGGCAGTCCCAGCAGAGGGGCGCGTGTGTCGGTGCGTGTCTCCGTCTGCGCTGGCTCATGCCCCGGCTTATTCTGCGTGAGTCACCGTCTGCGTCTGGAGGATCACAACCTCAGCCGGTTTATAACACTGATCTCTCACTGATCTCTCCTGCTCTATAACTGAACTCTGACTAAAACACCTACACACTTTCACTAAACACTGACAAACCCCTGACTACGATCAGTCACAGCCTAAACACTTCTTCTCCTGTTATTAATGTTTAAAGTTCAATACACTTTTACTTCATCGTTTTTAAAGCAGATTTATGTATATCTGCAATTTCCACACACTGGAAGTAAGCCTCGAAAACATATATTTACTGAAAACGTGAGTTAATTACACCTAAAATATTTCGATTAAAAGTAATTTATGTATTTTAATTTAATGTATTGATGAAAATCATTGATGAAAATCATGAATTCGGAAGATTATCAAAGGATTTTAGGTCGCAATGTAGGACCCAGTGTCAGAAAGCTGGGTTTAAGTCCTAGGTCATGGGTCTTCCAGCAAGACAATGACGCCTATCTTTACTGAAAATGTGAGTTAATTAGATACTAATTAAGAATAAATTGTAATTAGAAACTAGTTAGTATGCCTGAATTGTAATTGAATTGAATTGTTGTTTTTTATTATGCAATTGTAACGAAGCGGAGCAGACGGGAGGCGGATTTATATGCGGGTAAGACAGACTTTAATAAGTAACAAATAAACAAATAAACAAACAGGGGAATAACGAATAACTATATGTACGTAAACAAACAGGGAAGACCAACAGAGAGCTAAGCTAAACAGCTAATAACAAAACAGGGCTAGGGATATATACAGGGATAAATACGTGAGTATGTACAAAACAAAGAAATAACGTGACTAACAACAAACTAGAAATAAACAAGAGCGTGAAAATACAAGAACATAGAATGAGCAATAACGTGACGTAGCAAAACAATAGCAATAACGAGATAAGACAGACAACGTGGGAAGGTGCAAAGGCCGACGG
Source organism: Astyanax mexicanus (assembly GCF_023375975.1). Lineage (NCBI taxonomy): Eukaryota > Metazoa > Chordata > Actinopteri > Characiformes > Acestrorhamphidae > Astyanax > Astyanax mexicanus. Next base: position 31,953,081 of record NC_064411.1, read on the forward strand.
ATAAACATGGACAAAAGGGTACTATATATAGTAACATAAAACACTGAACACCTGAGGAAGGGGCGGAGCTACAAATTAGACACACGTGATGGAAAATCACTGGGGAAAAACACTAGGAAACGGGGAAAACACAGGAAAACATAGCGAGGCCGTGACAGCAATTCCTTGACTGTGTGCAATTAGGCATCATGAAATCTGAATCTGAATCTACCAAAGGATTCTGGCTAGCCATGTTGGGCTCAGTCTCAGTGTTATGGGTCTTCCAGCAAGACAATGACCCCAAACATACTTCAAAAAGCACCCAGAGATGGATGAAAATAAAGCGCTTGAAAGTTCTGAAGTGGCCAGTCTCAATTTTTAAAGTTATGTTTACCTAAAAAGTGAGATATTTCAACTTAAAGAATTTAGGTAGTATGCATACATTTGTAATTTATTTTAATGGTGCTTTTGTTACACATGGAACTACGGATTTTGGATCGCTATCTACGGCCAAGTCTCAGAAAGCTGTCTTTGTGTCCTAGGTTATGGGTCTTCCAGCAAGACAATGACCCCAAACGTACTACATACAAACATACAAAAAGCATCCAGAGATGGATGTAAACAAAGTGCTGATCTTTACTAAAAATGTGAGTTAATTAGACTTAATTTTTTATTTTGAATGCAAAGCTTGCAGTTTAAAATAATTGATGTTTTTTGTTATACATTTATACATTTGTTATACAGTTTGCCAAAATGTAAAAAAGCCAAAATCCTTCTGGGAAAAGTCTTGCGGACAGATGAGACCAGGATAGAGCTTTCTATTTAAATGTGGTTGAATTAGAACAATTCTGGAAAGAAGAGTGGAGCCAAAATTCCTCCACAGAGGTGTGAAAAACTCAGTAGAAGTTATCAAAAACCCTTGGTTGCAGTTGTTGCCAAGTTATTAGGTTTAAGGGGGAAATTAATTAAATTAATTATATTTAAGCAATAGAACACGAGAGGGAGTGTGTTATTGCAAAATCACAGCCGTGATGTTATTCGCGATAACACACGACCTCGAGTGTTCTATTGCTTTTATACAACAGTTTCTTTTTTTACTAAATAAATAAAGAAAATAAATCAAAGAACTTTAAGAAATTCAGTTTGAATATGCTTTAATATGGACTGAGCCTTCCGCCAAAAAGTAGTTCCACCACAACTTAACGAATTTTAGCATTTCTGCTTATTTTTCTGGGTGGTGTTGATTTGATCTAGCCGGCTGGACTGTGGCTAGGTTAGCGTAGCTTGTTTTAGCTCAGCATTAACTTAGCTTAGCCTAGCCTGGCTGGTTAGCGTTCTGGCAGTAAGACGGCATTAACCGAGCGATTTTCGTTCCCTTTTTTCCACGAAAGACGAGCCAGCGCTGCGGGCTGCGGTGAGCATGCCGCAGCTGAGCGCTAGCCTGTGCTAAGCTAACGCTGCTGCGGGTGTCCTGTGTATATACGCCGTTACTCGGCAACGCGTCGGCGGAGAGATACAAGTTTAGTGTGAGAAGGCCGTGATGTTATCACGAAATATCATCACGGCTAGATCACTTCTCAACCAATCAGATTGTGAGGTCGGAACTAACTGTTGTATAATACGAATTATATTATGAATCAACTCAGGTTGTCTTTGTCTGATATTAAAATGTCTATAATTATCTGAAAAATGTAAGCATTGTACAGTACAATCTTGTAAAGTTGCTTTGCTAGCAACATTAGCCTTGTAGCTCTTGCGCAAAAAATAAAGAAGCACAGATTTCAGACACCTAACATGACTTGGCAGTTTAAGCAAGCGGAAAAAAACTGTGTCAATTTGATGTAAGCTAAGCTAATCTGTTTTTTTCCAGACGGCAGTATTGTCTGGGGAAACAAAGCCGCAGTCACTGAGGCAGCCCTTCCATCTGGAAAAGGAAGGAGTAGACCTATTTCAAGTACAAACCCGTCATTTTCCCTTCGCAAATCGAATTACCTGTGTTGTGACGAGCTGCGACTCATGGACTTTTTCCAGTGTGTGTGTGTGTGTAACCAAATCAGTCGTTGGCTTTCGCACGTCCATGGTGACAGCTGCAACTCGTCCAGACCAAAGCTCAGCTTACTCGCTAACTCAGGCGTGATATATCACAGGTCCTGTGCAGGAACTTTACGGGAATGTTTGTAGATGTAAACTGAACTCTCTGCGGTCATCAGGAGCTACATAAACGCATAGCTTTAGCTTTAGCTGTTCCGTGCTAATGTTTGGTCTCCTCCTCCTTTTTTTCAAAGAAATTACTGCACAAATTAAGCGCACAGTTAGCATCATGCTAATTGATTGGCTTGTTTGATTAATTGATTATCAGAATCAAAATTACTTTATTTTGCCAAGTATGTTACACATACAAGGAATTTGGCTTGGTGAGAGCAACACATTTATGACATGTAACAGTTACACAGACTATTGACAATAACAATAAATAACAATTTATTAACAATGGTACAATAAACAATAAATAGAATGAGAATATATTTAAAGGTACTAAAGAAATAAAGAGCACTGAAGAGCAACAGAAGCTGAATGATAAGCGAAGTGCAAGTAGGCTGTTGTGAAGAGTTGTGAATCCAGTCAGTACAGTTTAGTGAGTGAGGTGAGGTTGGAGACTCAGAGGTGTCCACTGTGGTTAGGGAGCGCTATAGCTCAGGGGAAGAAGCTGTTAGCGTGTTGTGTTGTGCTGGTGCAATAAACTGACTTTCAATGGAAGTCAGTTTATTTCAGGTTATTTTAAAGAGTTTCTATTGGTCTGATCATCAAGAAATTTTGGCACAGTGTAAAAGACAGTTTGTCTGTTCAAACTATGTAGTAAACCAAAAATCGCCAAAAATGGAGATTGTTTTTCATTGGACAGCGACGATATACGTTTTTCCTAAGTTTGACCTCCCATTACTCCAAAATGCTACAGTAACATAGCTTTTTACTTATATTACTTATAATTTAAAAAGTCATCATCAGTAATTATATGGTGTTATTTGATAACACTTTGATTTGCCAGTTATATTGGACTCCAAAGTCTGGTTTATGCAAAACCAAATAAACATTTTTCCTGAGTTTGACTTTCCATTACTCCAAAATGCTTCAGTGATATCACTTAAAACATATACCTTGAAAACCTGGGAATGAGATCTTTATCAGTGAATTCAATGGTATGATATGATAATCCTTTGATCATCATGTTTTCTAGGGTTTATAGGGCTATATACATCTCTATATAACTCATATCAAAATTAAATACAACCAAATAAGCACATTTTAACTATTAATTCAAACTCTTATAGAATTATTATTATTATTTGAAACATACATAATACATTTTTACAACAAGTGTTCCTTAAGATGTCTTATGCTTTTCTTATTTTATAGGAGTCTAAATTCTGGTCTACAGCATATACAACTCAATCCCATAACTCTAAATTCCTATAGTCATATCATTTAAAATTAAACATTAAACAATTAATACTATGGAAAGTGCTTTTCAAGACTTTAGTGGTTTCTTTTGATAGCACGTTGATTTTCTTCTTTAATAAGACTTCAGTTTGTGTGATTTTTCACGAGCCACATTTTTAGTGACCCCACCTCCTAATTCTTTGATTGTTATAAGTATATTTTGCATTGTAGAGACAGAAAATATACTTTCCTATATTTATTTGAATTTTAAAAGACCATAAAGAATTCAACTTTTTGTAGCTACTCAAAACATGATCAGATGTTAATGTTAATTGTCAGCAGAGCTTCAGCCAGTATTTTTATTTATTTAGTTTGTTGAACTGGGGTGTGAACTGTGTGGGATGTATATTTGTATCCCGGGTTGCCAGGTATAGACAACAGTATACAGATTGTATGCTACAGCCATGGAAACAGGTGAGCTGGCTATTTTTTTTTTATTGAACAGGTAATTACTGACCTAAACATAGCTGGGTAATTTTCCACCACAGGCATTTTGGACATTAAAACGGAGATATTCACTGATCAGTTTCGATATGCATTCCTATTTATTTAAGGAACATGGTTTTTAACCTTTTTAATAATTTGTTTTCATGCATTTGTTTTCATTGTTGAAATTTAGAGATCCTCTGCCTATCATTGCTCTTGATAATAGATTATCTGCCTGAACCCGAACCCAAAATGGCTTTTTTCACACTAAGAGATTTCACACTAAGGCTATATTTTTTTAATAAAAAAAAAAAAAAATAGTTTGTTCAGAAAGTGTTTTATATTCTTAAACATTGACGGGGATATCATTTCTTAATAAACATTGTTCTTAAATAATATGTCTGTGCTTCTTCAGTGTTGCAATGTTAACTAATATCATTCTGAACAGAGTTTTAAAAAGCTAAAAAAAATGTTTTGTTTAAATCAGCTTTGGCTCACAAAGACAGTGTATGGGCCGGGTCAGGTCAAGCTGGACTTTTTGGGCCAAATCTAAGCTCTAGATTGCTCCTCAAATTGCATTTTTTATTTATTGTATTATTGTTTTTGATTCTATTACAAGCTCTAAATTGCCCCTGCCTCATTTTTATTTTATTGCAGGCTTGAAATAAAATAAATAAATAAAAAAAACTGTATAGTAATAAATTAAATAAAGTTGTAGTTTGGGGTGGTAGTTTGGAACTGTGCGCAGTGAGCACATCTGTTCTGAGACCATCCAGGAATTACTAATGTCTCAGCCTGGACCTCACACACACATCCACACACCCACACACAGGATCATAATAAAAAAAACTTTCCCTTTTAAGCAGAATGCCAGTATGTACATATTTCCCGCTAGTGCCTAGCGGCAGGCCTTAGTGAGCTGCAGATGTGTGCAGTGCACGTCTGTGACAGCCTGTACCTGTTACTGGACTTCACTCCCGGCCAAACCCATTTCCCAACAGAGTGACATCACACCTCAGAGCTCGGCTCGGCGCAGTGAGATAGCTTTTCCCTGAGTGCATGAATGCGTTTGCTGAACGATCCAGCAGCAGTGCTCCGTGCTTCCTGTGACGAAGTAAAAAAAAAAAAATCACTTTCTTACGTACATTTATCCACACTGTCATCTTACAACTCACAGAAGTCCAAAGGCCCAGCTCACCATCCTCCTCGTCATCCTCCTCCTCTTCCTGAGGAACTCATCGCTGCTGGATGAGAGCAACATTTCCCTACATGGCTACCGGTACATGCTAGGCTAACATAGCTCAGCTATCGGTGCCACAAAAGCAGATGTTTCTCGTTTTTCTTTATCACGTTATCCTGTGTATGTTTTAGTCAGGCTAGAGGAGAAAGTGTGTGTACATTACTCCTTCAGGTCTTGGCGTGAGAACGGAATGTTGTCACATGATGCGGACTCAACTGAACCCAACTGAGTCGATAGTGATGAAGCACTGTTCAGTGTCACACAGTAGAGCCAATACAGGGACTAAAGGAAGTAGGAAGGACAGGAAGTAAATACAAAATGCAGTTTTAAATGAAGGGTTTTTTTTGTATTATTAATAGGGAAACAAAATCCAAACCTACATGGCCCTATGTGAAAATGAGTTTTCCCCCAAGTTAAACCATAAACTTAACTGTGGTTTATCACAGAGTTCAATTTCTCTAGCCACATCCAGGCCTGATTACTGCCACACCTATTTACATTACATTACATTTGGCAGAAGCTTTTATCCAAAGCGACTTACAATAGTGAAGTACAAAAGTAATAGAAGTTAAAGGTAAAAACATCTTTAGACAGGGCCTAAAGGAGATCAAAGGGAAAGAATGGGATAGAGGAGTACAGTGGAAGTGGAAGAAGGAAATGAGGTTAGAAGTAGTTAGTGTGTTAGAGGTGTTAGGAGAGTAAGTGCTTTTTGAAGAGCTCAGTCTTCAGGAGGTTATTAAAGATAGTGAGAGATTCTCCTGATCTGGTAGTGGAAGGTAGTTTGTTCCACCATTGGGGAACTCTGTATGAGAACAGTCTGGATTGCTTTGTGTAAATGTTTGGTAAAGTGAGGCGACGTTCATTGGAGGAGCGCAGCGGCCGGGAGGTAGCGTAAGCCTTCAGGAGTGAGTGCAGGTAGGAAGGAGCTGTTCTGTCATCACCTTGTAGGCGATTGTAAGAGCTTTGAATTTGATGCGAGCATCAACTGGTAGCCAGTGGAGCTTAATGAGCAGCGGAGTGACATGTGCCCGTTGTGGCTGGTTGAAGACCAGACGTGCTGCTGCGTTCTGGATCATCTGGAGTAATTTTACTACACAGGCCGGGAGGCCAGTTAGCAGGGCATTGCAGTGCTTGAGGCATGAGATGGCCACTGCTTGTACCAGGAGGTCAAATTTTTCTGATGTTGTACAGCGCAAAGCGGCAGGATCGAGCACATGATGATCGGCCACAATGGTGCGTGAAGAAGAGCTTTTCATCAACCATAACACCCAGGTTCCTGGCAACCTTTGTTGGGGAGAAAAAGAGAGAGTCGATGGTTATGGCGAAGTTGTGTTGAGAGGTTTAGTTGAAGGCGATGCTCCTTCATCCATGAGGACATGTCTGAGAGACACTGAGATATCCGTGCAGAGATGAGTGATCTTCAGGTAAGAACGACAGGTATAGTTGGGTGTCATCAGCAAAGCAATGGTAGGAAAAAACCTGCGAGCAGATGTCCTGACCTAGAGAGGTGGTGTATATTGAGAAGAAAAGGGGTCCCAGTACCGAACCCTGGGGAACCCCAGTGGATAAAGAGTGGGCTGAGGACAGCTGTCCTTGCCATGACACCTTCAAGAAATCAAGAACTCTATATAACCGCCTGACAAAGAGATATAGACCAAAAGACAATCAAAAGCTAGACATTATGCCAATATCCAAAGCATTTCATAGGATTGTAAAGTTTTGGGACTCCAGATAACCACAATGAGGCTATTATCCATGAAAGAAGAAACATAGAAAAGTCAACTTTCCCAGGAGTGGCTGGCCAAACAAGATTACCACAAGAGCGCAGCAACGACTCATCCAAAAGGTCACTAAAGACCCCACAACAACATCCAAAGAACTGCAGGCCTCACTTGCCTCAGTTTTGGGTCATTGTCATGCTGGAAGACCCTTCCACAACCCATCTTCAGTGTTCTGGCTCAGGCCAGGAGGTTCTCATTTAATATTTATAGTAAATATCCTTGTTCATGAGCCAAAGTAAAGTAGAATGTGTTCTTGGGGTCACAGCCAGCATTTGCTTCCAAACGCTGCGAGTCAAGTTGATGCCAAAGAGCTCATTTTTTTAGTCACATCACATCACATTCTCCCAAGCCTTCTCTGAATCACTCAGATGTTCATTGGCTAACTACAGACGGGCTGTACATTAGCCTTCATCAGCAGAGTAACTTTGTGTTGCTAAGGGTTTTCTTGGTGACTCCCAGCTCCCTTGAGATCATTAACAAGCTCATTCCTTGCGTTGAGCTCCAGAGCAGGGTAATTGACTGGTATCTTGTATTTCTTCCATTTTCGAATGATCAAACCAGCAATGATCTTCTTCTCACCAAGCAGTCTTGTCCCTGATGTTTTTTTTTGATAGCTCTTAGGTCTTGCTTATGGTGGTTGAGGGGTTTGATTGGAACAGGCTGCTTACTGCAAACCCAAACTCACACCGCACCTGTAAAGTTTTGCATTGTTGTTGATGTTAAACACATTGACAATCTTAATCACTGCCATTTTCTCACACTCACTCGCATTTATCACAGATTGTTCCTTTAAATGTGCATTTTGCACTTTTGGAAAGTATTGAAAAAAATAATTTGCACCTTATTTTTCTATTTATTATAAATAAATAAATAAGGCTAGGAAAAGACCCAGTAAACTAGGCTTAAGGCAGTCCAAACATGTCTTTAATCTGGATCTAAAAAGACCTATAAAGCATTAATAACATTCTCTGGCAAAGTAAGAGGAAAATACAAATAAATAAATAAAAAACAAACAAATAAAAAAAAAGCAGCACACGAATATGATTGAGTGCGATCCAGGGTTTCTTATCGCGGGCAGGTGCGCACACCCCGAGAACCTCGTCAAATCCTCGTTAAACATGCAGTAATAAGTTGGCCTGGCGTATCAGACAGTCTTATAAAACACACTTTGATGAATGAAAGAAGAAAGGCTGGAGCTGCTGGGGCTGGGGTTGGGGTTGTCCTCATGCGGCGGAGCTGCTGCTATGTAAATGTTTGGAGAGTAAAGATTGGGAGCGAGGCTGAGAAGTTGTTTATAAGCCGCCGCTGACCGAGGATTAATTTTCCTGTATGTAAAGCTGAGGACGAGGTCACACACACACGTCGCCTGGCACTAATCTAGCACTGCTAATCAGCATGCTGATGTCAGGCAGTTTGGCACGGGATCATTCAGACAAAGAACTGCTGAAGAGAAGTGCTAATAATCACATACCGTACGGGTATGAGCCGTTTCTCACTGCCAGCTTCCTCCCTTTCACTGATGTAGGCCTGCATTAGTCTCTCGAGCCAGACTTCTGCTTACCATCAGAGACGCTGATAGATTTTAACCCTGAGAAACACCCAGAAAACAGTGAGGTACAATGCAGCAAATGCAGATAAATGTAGGGTCTGTTTGGAATATTCATAGAGGGAACAAATATTATTTCATCAGTTATCCCCAATGTTCAAACAATAAAATGTTTTTTTTTTTTATATATATATTACACTGTAAAATCTATGGAGTTCATTTTGTGCAAAAGGTTTTACACAAAAAAGATCTAATCTGAAATCAAAGTTGTAGGAAACAAAAGGAAAAAAGTAAATGTTGGAAATTAAAAACAGAAAAAATACTTCAGTTTCTGAATCAGTTTCTCTGATTTTGCTATTTATAGGTTTATGTTTGATTAAAACAAACGTTTTATTCTATAAACTACAGACAACATTTCTCCAAAATTCCAAATAAAAATATTGTAATTTAAAGCATTTATTTGCAGAAATTGAGAAATGGCTAAAATAACAAAAAAAGATGCAGAGCTTTCAGACATCAATTAATGCAAAGATAACAAGTTCAGAAATCAATATGTTCTCCTTCACCAGTCTAACACACTGCTTTTGGATAACTTTATGCCTTCACTCCTGGTGCAAAAATTCAAGCAGTTCAGCTTGGTTTGATGGCTTGTGTTTATCCATCTTCCTTCTTTTGAATCAAAGAAATTCATAATTTTTAGGGCGTCTCTTATTTTTTTGTCTAGAGCGGTATATTTAAATATACAGTACTTGGTTACTTTATTAATCTTTGCAGTTATTTGTCCATCTTTGCTTTCATTTATGTATTTTTGTAGATTATCTGTGGATTTTTGTGAATTTTGCTGCTGAAGTCTTTTGCTACTGGAACCTCTCGTTTGCTTTCTGCTTTTGATTGCAGATTTTTATATTCATGTGTAAAATCTTTGCCGCAAATGAACAAAATGAACAAGAATCCATTCCTTAATTTTATAAGCATTTTTACTGTACGTAGAAAAAATGCCGAGGTGATTTAGAATGAATAAATCAGCTTATCTTCAGTGACAAATTCTGTTTTTGTCTTGGTGGAGACAAGATCATCTGTTGTTTGAGGTGCAATGATGCCAGATCATCTTTGGTCTTCATTGCAGGCGCTTTGACAGCATGTAGTTACGCTAATAAGGTCTTGCAACTGGTGCGCTATTTCAACAGGACAATGCTCGTCCACATACTGCTGCCATCTCAAGAGCTTGAAGAAAGTCTTGGAAGTCACAGACACTATGCTTTCGGACACACTGTCAACACTCACAAAAACTGCAGGAACCGTGTCGGTATTGAAGTTGCAATGGGATGGATTGCAGTGTCCTGCAACCATTAGGAACCTCTACAACTAAATTCTTAGGAATTCTCTTCTCTAGAGCAGAATCTCCAGTATTTTAAATTAGACTGTATAAATAGTTATTTGTACATCTTACAGTCATATGAAAAAGTTTGGGCACCCCTATTAATCTTAATCATTTTAGTTCTAAATATTTGGGTGTTTGCAACAGCCATTTCAGTTTGATATATCTAATAACTGATGGACACAGTAATATTTCAGGATTGAAATGAGGTTTATTGTACTAACAGAAAATGTGCAATATGCATTAAACCAAAATTTGACCGGTGCCAAAGTATGGGCACCCTTATCATTTTATTAATTTGAATACTCCTAACTACATTTTACTGAAGCACAAAATTGTTTTGGTAACCTCATTGAGCTGTGCAAAATTACATCTCAGGCGTGCTTGCAGAAATGGCTTCTTTCGCATCACTCTCCCATACAGCTTCTCCTTGCGCAAAGTGCGCTGTATTGTTGACCGATGCACAGTGACACCATCTGCAGCAAGATGATGCTGCAGCTCTTTGGAGGTGGTCTGTGGATTGTCCTTGACTGTTCTCACCATTCTTCTTCTCTGCCTTTCTGTTATTTTTCTTGGCCTGCCACTTCTGGGCTTAACAAGAACTGTCCCTGTGGTCTTCCATTTCCTTACTATGTTCCTCACAGTGGAAACTGACAGGTTAAATCTCTGAGACAACTTTTTCTATCCTTCCCCTGAACAACTATGTTGAACAATCTTTGTTTTTAGATCATTTGAGAGTTGTTTTGATGAGCCCATGATGCCACTCTTCAGAGATTCAAATAGTTGAACAACTTGCAATTGGCCACCTTTAAATACCTTTTCTCATGATTGGATACACCTGGCTATGAAGTTCAAAGCTCAATGAGGTTACCAAACCAATTTTGTGCTTCAGTAAGTCAGTAAAAAGTAGTTAGGAGTATTCAAATCAATAAAATGATGGTGCCCATACTTTTGCGCTACATTTATACTTCTGCTTTCCGTCGCTTTGCAGTTTAAATCGAGAAGGCAGGAAACGCAAATTACAGCGGGCCAATCACAGCTGCGGCGGTCCGTGCCGCAAGACACATAGTTAATCACATTTCCAGGGAGGTGCACGTAAAGCTACGGCATATGATACACGTTGTCATAGATGCAAAATTATATACTAGGCTTTATCCAAAGAATTTACAAAAAATCTTGACCTTTCCTCTGAGGTAAAGGTTCTGGTTGTGTTCACACAGTGTTCTTTCCTCGGTGTCATTGGAGGTCAGTGGCTGCGGTAGAGGAAACTCCTCAGTGAATCCAGCAAAAGATTTACAGTGTAATTAACGTCCTCACCCTGAGATACACAGAGCACCGCTGGGTTAAAAGGAGGACTCCATGCTAAGTAGGAAATTACTTTTGGAAAGTTGCACCGTTGATGGCACTTCGGCGCTTTTATGAGCGGGTCTGCTGGTCAGTGGTCTTTCAGCACATGAGGACAGTGTAAATCTTGACCCCGGTGGTTCAGTGCCACAGGGTGTGTATCACTCAGCGGCCCGCAGTGCTCCATGTTTGGAGAAAGTCTTTACTGCCCTGTTGCTTCGCTAAAAGCTTTTGGACGCAGCGAGAGGCTAAGAAGGTCAGTCATGCGTTCACAAGAGCCTTTGTGAACTCAAGCATCGGCAGCAGCAGCAGCAGCACCTCTGCAGGAACAACCACACCTCTGTCCTAGGTTCAGATCTTCTTGGCTTTTAGATAGAGGATTACCTCAAACTCACTCAGTCTTTAAAATAAAGAGTTTTTGTTACACAATAAACAGAAATGACAAGTTTCTGTCTGCCATTATCATCTCAGTGATAAATACTGTGCAGGACAACAACAATTAATATCAAAACACACTTGCTTTTTGTATAATTTGTTTGGACATTCGTTTTCTAAAAGCAACATATTACTATTTATTATTGTTCTCTTGCTATTTGTGTTTTACATCATTTACTGCATCTACTGACCTGTTCCACTGCTCATTTAGCAAATGTTAGTTTTGGCAAACACCTTAGACCAGGGGTGTCCAAACTACGGCCCGCGGGCCATTTGCGGTCCATTTCCTTTTTTGGAGCGGCCCGTGAGGTGTTTTAGAAATAGAATGAAAGTTGGCCCACTGTTATGCAGGGTTAAGATTCAAAGTTTGAACGCTAAGTGTCAGAAACAGGCCAAAGAGTCGGAGAGAGTGCGCATTTTTAGCGCAGAAAAACGGCTAAAGAAACTAAAAGCAGAGAGAGTGCACATTTCTAGCGCAGAAAAACGGGGTAAAGAGTCTAAAAGCGGAGAGAGTGCGCATTTCTAGCGCAAAAAAACGGGCCAAAGAAACTAAAAGCGGAGAGGGTGCGCATTTCTAGTGCAGAAAAACGGGCCAAAGAGTCTAAAAGCGGAGAGGGTGCGCAGTTGTAGCGCAGAAAAACGGGCCAAAGAGCCTAAATGCGGAGAGGGTGCGCATTTCTAGCGCAGAAAAACGGGCCAAAGAGTCTAAAAGTTGCCGTAATTAAGGAGTTTTATATTAAGAGACATCATGAAATTAAACATCAATTTGAAAAATCTTAGTTTACTCAACAATGTTTAAGATAAAGATAGTAAGTCAAGTAAAATGGTGTGTAAATGAAATAATCAGGAAAAAAGTATTATTTAAAGTGATATATTTCATTATTTGTTTTATTACAGAGTCTTTGGCCTGTGACTTCAAATATATTTCTCCTTCTGGCCCCCAACAAAAAAAGTTTGGACACCCCTGCCTTAGAAGTTTTCTGTCCCTGATGCATGTCAATAATTTGACCCAAATTCAGAAACGTCTTTCTACATGATTGTTTCACAAATGAGAAGCTACTCACTGCATCAGTTAAGGTTAAAACAAAAAACATTGCTAGTTAAAACATGCATAACATAATCACCCAATCAGTAATTAACCAATGGGAGGCTTTTACCTATTTGATCAGTTATGTCCAGGCAGTGTATATGACAAATATATGTCGTAATATATGACATATATGACAGTATTTTGACTTAATTTAGCTACGAATGTGATTCTGGCAAACACCATGAGTGATGCATCATGGGAGGAATGGACGGGACTAACTACTCTCTTCAGTGTTCAGTGTGGTAACCATATTACACGCTTGCTGCCATTTACTACATATTGTTCTTGTAAGCTAGTTAACGCTAGTGTGTGTGTGTGTGTGTGTGTGTGTGTGTGTGTGTGTGTGTGTGTGTGTGTGTGTATGTTTATCTCTCTCCGCTCCGCTGCACCCCAAATGGACTTGTCCTGGCTGTGTTTTGCAAAGGTGAGCATCACATGACCCCTAAACCCTTAGCCCTCATGCTAGCTCGTACATTCTGGGTTTTATTTGACATTTAGGGTCACAGGCTTGTTTTCCTAATTTCATCCAGCAGATAAAAGCTGACGAGTCGTCTGGTGCTGCATCTGGCTTAGATCAGAGCACCTCCTCCTTCTTTAATACGCTCACATTAGACAAACAAGATATATAACAGTGCTAACAATGTTAAACAGACTGCGTTCAGATAGAAAATGTTTAATAGTTAACATTCTAAATCTATTTTTAAGGAATACAGTGTGATTTTGCCAGTAGATGTCACACTAGATCTGTTAGCATTGTGGCTAATCTGCTCTAACCCTGCCTAGCCTCTGCTACAACAAGCTTGGCTATTAGCATTACAGCTAAACTGCACCAATCCTGCTTAGCCCAGCTACTGCGTCTGCTACAGTAACAGCTGTAACCCTGCTGAGCCTGACTATTAGCATCACAGCTAAACTGCACTGACCCTGCTTAGCCTGGCTGCTGTGTCTGCTAGAATTATGTCTCTAAACCTGCTGAGCCCGACTATTAGCATCAAATCAAATCAAATTTATTTGTATAGCGCTTTTTACAACTGGTGTTGGCACAAAGCAGCTTTACAGAAACATGATTACAGGACAAAGAATCAGGCAAAACATTAAACATAGAATATACATAATACAGAACCCCCAGTGAGCGCGGAGGCAAGGAAAAACTCCCTCAGAGCTGCAGGAGGAGGAAGAAACCTTGGGAGGACCAAGACTCACATTTAAGGGGGGACCATCCTACCACTGGTCAAACGGCTTTTAAATTAAAATTGAAAAAGTCTTTCATACATCCACATAGGTTTTATATATTCAGGTGTATAGCAGCTCCACTAATGGCTTATAGAGTAAGATGGATGATGAGCAGCTGATCTGTGGTGGTGGATGGAGAAGAGCTGACTTCAGAAACTTCCAGTCTGGCCAGACAGAGGACATGAGAGCCTGAGGGTCCAACATCCCTCGGTATCGGGTCAGACAGGTGGGCAGTCAGTAACTCGGAGGAAGGCAGAGAGATGGAATTAGTTTTGACTGGATTTATGTAAAACGGAGAATATTAAAACATTATCAGAGTGTGGCTAATGACTCCGGCAGAACTGAATAAAACAGCCTAACTAAAGGCAGAGAGCCAGAAGGTAACATAGACATGGAGGCACCCTGAAAAACTGGCATCCACCCACTCCACCGTCCACAAACCTGAGTGACCGTGTGCAGTGGGAGAACAACAGCACCAGCATCTCAGTTTACCCACAATTCCCTCTGTCCATGAACCCCTGAATCTGCAGCCTTATCTAAAGGGAAAAACATTAATTACCAAAAGCTAAACTAAACAAGTAAGTTTTCAGTCTAGACTTAAAGATTGAGACTGTGTCTGAATCCCGAACATATTCGGGGAGATTATTCCAGAGTTGAGGCACTTTATAAGAGAAAGCTCTTCCTCCTGCAGAGCTCCTCTGAATTTTAGGAACTACTAATAAACCAGCACCCTGAGATCTAAGTAATCGTGGTGGTTCATAATAGGAGATGAGGTCTCGCAAATACTCAGGAGCGAGCCCATGTAGGGCTTTATACGTTAACAGGAGAATTTTATAGTCTATGCGGAATTTGACTGGAAGCCAGTGCAGTGCTGACAGGACTGGACTAATATGGTCAAATTTTCTAGTTTTAGTAAGGACCCTGGCTGCAGCATTTTGAACTAGCTGAAGTTTATTTAAGTTACTGCCGGAACATCCAGACAGTAGCGCATTACAATAATCTAGCCTTGAGGTAATGAAGGCATGGACTAGTTTTTCTGCGTCATGCAGGGATAGGGCATTTCTTAGCTTGGCAATATTACGGAGGTGTAGAAAAGCTGTTCTAGTAACATTAGATATGTGTTTATCGAATGCTAGATCTGAATCTATAATAACTCCAAGGTTTTTGGCTGCTGAACCAGGTGTGACGGAGAAGTCGGACAGATTTAGCATTAAGTCTGATAATTTATTTCTAGCAGCTTTGGGACCTAATAGGAGAACTTCTGTTTTATCACTATTTAATAGGAGGAAGTTGTGCGACATCCACAATTTCACATCTTTTACACAATCCTCAATTTTCTTTAATCTCACTCTGTCGTCAGGTTTGGCTGATATGAAGAGCTGCGTGTCATCCGCATAACAATGAAAATTTACGTCATGTTTTCTAATAACTTTGCCCAGTGGGAGCATATATAATGTAAATAATAACGGTCCTAATATAGAGCCTTGTTGAATTCCATATCTTACCTTGGTATAACTGGAAGATATCATTTATCCTCACAAACTGGTAGCGATTGGTTAAGTATGATTTAAACCATGATAAGGCAGTTCCAGGTACACCAACCATGTTCTCTAGTCTTTCTAAAAGGATAGTATGATCTATTGTATCAAAGGCTGCGCTCAGATCGAGAAGTACGAGTAGGGAAACACAGCCTTGGTCGGCGGCTATAAGTAGATCGTTTGTTATTTTAACTAAAGCTGTCTCAGTGCTATGATGAGGCCTAAATCCAGATTGAAATTTTTCATAGATTTGGTTTCTTTGCAGGTAAGAGCAAAGTTGTTGGGCTACAGCTTTTTCTAAAATCTTAGAAATAAACGGTAAGTTTGAAATAGGCCTATAGTTAGACAGTACAGTAGGATCAAGATTTGGTTTCTTGATCAGAGGTTTAATTACAGCTGTTTTAAAGGCTTTGGGTACATGGCCTAGGGTGAGTGATGAGTTTACTATCATTAACAGAGGTTTAATTATATCTGGTAATACCTGTTTTAATAATTTTGTGGGAACTGCATCAAGTGTGCAGGTTGTGCTGTTTGAAGAGGAGATAATTTTCTCTAGTTCTAGTTGTGGAAGTGGGTTAAAGACTTCCAACCTAACTTCAGTAACAGGGTTTTGTTCTAGATCAGCCACACCAGATGACAGAGAGGATGTAATATTTATCTGTTTAATTTTATCCCGAATGTTTTCAACTTTACTATCGAAGAAGTCCATAAAATCGTTGCTGGTGTGAATGGCTGGAATCTGAGGTTCAGTACCTGCCTGGTTTTTAGTTAATTTGGAAATAACACTAAAGAGAACTCTAGGATTATTTTTATTTATCTCGATCTGTGAGGCCAGATACGCTGAGCGGGCTTTATTAAGTTCTTTTCTATATTTTACTAGACTGTCTTTCCACGCAGAGTGAAACACTTCCAGTTTAGTTGACCGATATTTACGCTCTAAGTTTCGTACTAACTGCTTTAAGGTACGAGTTTGATCATTGTACCACGGTGCGAGCTTTTTCTGTCTCTCTATTTTGTGTTTAAGGGGTGCTACAACATCTAAGGTAGAGTGAAAGGTATTTTCTAAACCTTCGGTTAGTTTGTCTAGTTCTACTGGGTCTACAGGAGAATATATTAGAGTTGATAAGTCTGGAAGCTTATCTGTAAATTGTTGGGCTGTAAAAGGCGTAATTGAACGTTTTACAGAGTAGCTAGGGGATGTACGTATATTATGACTAAGATGTAATTTAAATGAAATAAGGTAATGATCTGAAATTGCGGAGGTTTGAGAACGAATATTCGGGTTATCTATGCTCACACCCAGGGTCAAAACTAAATCCAGAGTATGATTACAGTAATGACTAGGTCCTGTTATATTTTGAATAATACCAACTGAGTCTAAAATCGATGTGAATGCCTTTTTTAATGGATCATCCAATTTTTCGAAATGAATATAAGTCTCCAACTATAATCACTTTATCATTACTTACTGCTAAGTCTGTGACAAAATCACTAAATTCTTTTAAAAATTCTAAACAGGGCCCTGGTGGTCTGTAGATATTAATTAAGGAAAATGCATTCTTTTTTGTAACTGGATTAATTATACTGGTGTAAAGAAGCTCAAAAGAAGTAAAATTATCATAGTGTTATCATGCAGACCACACCTCCTCTACCGGACAATCTCGGATTGTGTATATAATTATAGCCTGCAGGGGCGGCTTCATTTAATGCTACATATTCATTTGGCCTAATCCAGGTTTCTGTCAGACACAGAACATCGAATTTCTGATCAGTTATCATTTCATTCACTAGAACTGCTTTTGAATTTAGAGATCTAATATTAAGTAAACCAATCTTTAGGCTTGAAGTGTTAGTGCTACAGTCTGGATATGATTGTTTAATATAAGTTAAGTTATTTAGATTGACTGTTTTAGTTTTTTGATGTTTTTGTTTGACTCGGGGGACAGACACAGTCTGAATACATTGGTATCTAGGTAACGTCTCTTTGCAGCTCGCAGACGGTCGGTTAAGCCTCTCTGTCTGCGGCCTGGTCCCGGCTCTGGATTGTCAGCAGCTTCTAACACTACTCTGCCGACTAGCTAAAAGACTATGAGCTATGCTGCATGAAAGTAAGGCAGCACCCTCCCGCGTGGGGTGGACACCATCCCTACCTAAAAGACCAGGCTTGCCCTCAAACTGTAGCCAATTATCTATAAAGCCCACATGATTTTCTGCACACCACTTGGACATCCAGCGGTTCAGCGAAGAAAGCCTGCTGTAAGCTTCATCACCACGCCTCATTGGGATGGGGCCAGAGCAGATTACCTCCTCGGACAGCGTCTGGGCCTGTTTAATCACCTCTTTAATATTAGCCTTAGTTACTTCAGACTGCCGCAGACGAATATCATTGGCCCCTACATGAATTACTACCCTCGAATATCTCCTATTCCCTAACCTGAGGTTGCCACTAATGTCCGGTGCTCTGGCTCCCGGTAAACAAGTAACTGTTGCCGCTGGTGCCCCTAAAGGAGTAGCTAATTTCACGTGTCGGACGATAGAGTCTCCTATCACCAGAGTACCTTTAACAGGCTCCTCAGTTGGTGCTTCACTGAGCGGGGCAAACCTGTTTGACACAAACTGGGGGAGCGTGGTGTTCAGGTGGGCTGGCTGTGGCCTTTGCGGTAGCATTAGCCTTAGCCTTTCGACTATGCCGCCGAGACGTTACCCATTCGCCCCGCTGTGAGGGCTCTAAGGCCGGAGTCGGGGGGTACTA
Source organism: Astyanax mexicanus (assembly GCF_023375975.1). Classification (NCBI taxonomy): domain Eukaryota; kingdom Metazoa; phylum Chordata; class Actinopteri; order Characiformes; family Acestrorhamphidae; genus Astyanax; species Astyanax mexicanus. Next base: position 31,971,321 of record NC_064411.1, read on the forward strand.
ACTCTCCCTGAGACACCCGGGGCTGCTAACAGTGAATCCTGATGTCTATCCCTTATTAAACCCCAGATGTGCAGCTCTAACTTATTCACCTTATCCACCAAGGTGCTAACTATCTCACACTTAGTACAAATACCACTATTTTTACCAGTATCGGTGGACAAGGGATCTAAGCTATGCATGCCACACTCTAAACAGGAGTAAACCTGAGCAGAAGCCATGGAGGAAAAAAAGCACTCACCTTGTTTCAGTTGAAATTAGAAACTTACACAAACAAACTGCAGCAGCAAACAGCTAATCCAGCAAACCTGAGGAAAAAGTCTATAAAAGTAGACTGAGAGTGGATTAATAGGTGTGTAGAGCAAAGAGGAAGCAGACTAAAAGTGGATTAGTAAGTGTGAAGAGAGTAAAAGAGAAGAAAACAGAGAAAAGTGTAGAAGCTTAAGATTAAAGCAAGCTTTCAGCAGCAGACCAGCACAGCAGCAGGTTAGCATCATGGCTAACCTGCACCAACCCTGCCTAGTCCAGCTACGATAACAGCTGTAACCCTGCTGAGGCCAGCTATTAGCATCAGTGCTAACCTGCTCCAACCCTGCCTAGCCCGGCTACTGTGTCTGCTACAATAACAGTTGTAACCCTGCTGAACCTGGCTATTAGCATCGGGCTAACCTGGCTGCTGTTTCTGCTAGAATTACAGCTCCAACCCTGCTGAGCCCGGCTGTTAGCATCATGGCTAACCTGTTTCAACCCTGCCTAGCCTTACAGCTGTGTTGGCTAGAATTATGGCTCCAAACTTGTTGAGCTCTGCTTTTAGCAGCTCCGATCCAGCCTTGCCTGGTTGCTGGGTAAAATGTTCTTAAATATATAATATTTTTCATTTTCAAATTATTTCTAAGGAATACAATGTGATTTTGCCAGTAGATATTATACTAGAGCACCAGCATCTGTTAGCATGGCAGCTTTCCGACTATCTCTGTCTAGCCTGGCTGCTGTGTCTGCTAGAATTACAGCTTCAAACCTACCAAGCCCGGCTATTAGCATCACGGCTAAACTGCACCGACCCTGCCTAGCCTGACTGCTGTGTCTGCTAGAATTACAGCTCCACCCCAACCAAGCCTGGCTGTTAGCATCAGGGGCTAACCTGCTCCAACCCTGCCTAGCCTGGGTGCTGTGTCTGCTTAAGTAAAATGGTCTTAAATTATTTTTAAGGAATACAATGTAATTTTGCCAGTAGATGTCACACTAGAGCACCACCATCTGTCAGCATTGCGGCTTATCCACTATCTCTGCCTAGTGCTACTGAGTCTGCTAGAATTAAAGCTCCAAACCTGCTGAGCCTGGCTGTTAGCATCACGGCTAACCTGCCTTAACCCTGCATAGCATGGCTGCTGTGTCTTCTAGAATTACAGTTTTAAACCTACCAAGCCTGGCTGTTAGCATCACAGCTAATGCAGTCCAGCCTTGCTTGGTTGGCTATTGTATCTGTTAGGTTCACAGCTCCGAACCTGCTGAGCCCAGCTGTTAGCATTGTGGCTAATTCACTCCAGTCTGCTGCTAATCTGCTCCAATCTTCTGCTAATCTGTTTGTTTTCTATAAAAGTGAGTATCACGTGAGCTCTGAAGCCGTAGCCCTCATGCTAACTCGTACGTTCTGGGTTTTATTTGACATTTAAGGTCACAAGCTTGTTTTCCCAATTCAGTCCAGCAGATAAAAGCTGACGAGTCGTCTGGTGCTGCATCTGGCTTAGATCAGAGCACCTCCTCCTGCTTTAATACGCTCACATTAGACAAACAAGATAAATAACAATGCTAACAATGTTAAACAGGCAGGTTCGGAGCCATGCCTGAAAATGGCTCAATATTTCAGTTTAATGTAATCACTGATACAGCCGCCGTGTTTCTCATGCGATGCTGTTTGATGTGCTTCATTAAACCCAACAAACCATTGATGGACCCTCTATGCCAAAGCCAAGTCATTCCGGTAAGTCTAAATTTAATCTGGCTATTGTTTCAGCGTTGATGGATCTGTTTCAGAGCAGGATCTGATTGTTTTGGACTGGACCTGCTGTGAGTGGAGAGGTTCTGACAGCTGCGATGGATTAGCCTTTAGATTGAGTCAATCAGTAACAAATAGCTGCGCGAGCTCCGGCTGCAGCTGACGGCGGGAGACTCTGAAGCTTCAGCCAGGGATGGCTTTACGGCAGGGAAGACCTGGATAAGGGGATCCAGACATTCTGATTTAATCTGCTGATTAATCAGAGAATCCAAAGATAAAACCAGGAAACCCACGGCTTTCCCTGTTTTTTGTGTATGTAGGAGTCACTTATTTGTATGGGCTTAGAATATACTATGTAAGTTCGGATATGACAAAAATGTCAGGAGACAGCAGTATAATTCAACATATCAAATTATGGTCGATGTAAAACCAAATGAACATTTTTCATACGTTTGACATCCCATTATTGCCAAATTCTTCAGTAAAATCACTTGATACTTATGTAATTAGTAGTATAGAAAGGTGTCTTCAAATATTTAATAGTGTTGTTTGATAAAAGTTTAATTTTCTGCTTTCATAGGTCTCCAAAATCGAATAGACATTTTTCTTAAGTTTGACCTCCCATTACTTTAAAATTCTTCAGTAAAATCACTTGATACTTATGTAATTAGTAGTATAGAAAGGTGTCTTCAAATATTTAATAGTGTTGTTTGATAAAAGTTTAATTTTCTGCTTTCATAGGTCTCCAAAATCGAATAGACATTTTTCTTAAGTTTGACCTCCCATTACTTTAAAATTCTACAGTAAAATCACTTGATATTTATGATATAAATAGTACAGAAAGACTTCCTCAAGGATTTAATGATGTCATCTGATAAAAGTTTGATTTGCTGGATTTATAGGAGTCCAAAATTTAGTTTATGCAAAACCCAATAGACATTTTTACTAAGTTTGACCTCACATTACTGCAAAATGCAACAGAATTATCAATTGATATTTATACCAATAATAGTATAGAAGGGCTTCTTTAAGGATTTAATGGTGTCATTTGATAAAAGTTTGATTTACTGGTTTTATAGGACTTTAAAATCTTGTTTATGCAAAACTGAATAGACATTTTTACTAGGTTTGACTTCTCATTACTCCAAAATGCTACAGTAAAATCACTTAATACTTATAACATTAATAGTATTTCAAGGCTTCTTCAAGGATTTAATGGTGTCATTTAATGGTGTCATTTGTTTACAGTTTGATTTGCTGGTTTTAGAGAACTCCAAATCTGGTTAATGCCAAACTGAATGAACATTTTACTAGGTTTGACTTCCCATTACTCTGAAATTCTACAGTAAAATCACTTGATACTTATGTAATAAGTAGTATAGAAAGGCCTCTTCGAGAATTTAATAGTCTCATTTGATAACAGTTTAATTTGCTGGTTTCTCCAAATGCTGCAGTAATATAATCTAAACACATGAGAATGAGTGATATGCTAACACTTTATGTTTTATGATATTTATGTTTAAACTCTGGCCTCAGTAAGTCAATTCATTAATTCATATTCAGTATTATTATTTGAAACACATAATAAATTCTATTGTACGACTTCAGTGGTGCCATTTGATAATCCTTTGATTTTCTTATTTATAGGAGTTTAAATAAACTGTTACCTCACAGGACGGATTGGGAATGTCCACATCTGTATGTGAATACATCATAGATGACCCACCCAGTTGGGTTCTGTATGTTTAGCATTAGCATGCTGTGATAGGTGTGATTTTATCACTGAGAAGATCCTCAAACCTGTGAGCTTCTGCATTTATCTGGATTGATGCCACTCTTACAGAGACTCCCTATTCAGACATCCCCGTTCAGACAGTTTACTCTTACTAAACACTAATCATTAATCATTAACAGATCAAAGCTGCTGCCTGCATGTTCCCAGAAGATATAGACCCTTCCTGCTCTTTTTCCCATGGTGCACCTTCCAAATCAAACACAGTTCTATGACTAAATAATATAAACAAACAGGAAAGGGTATTCTAGATCACCAAGCCACTCTAAATTACGCAGCGTTTGAATCGGAAACTGGGAAATACTGTTTTTGAGCAACCAATGAGTTACAAGTGGGCATTTTGAGATTTGATAGATAGATAAAACTATGTCAACACACTGAAAAAATGATGAGTAAAATTTACTTAAAAAAAGTTTCGCAACTTTCTGCATTTGCTTTTTTTTTTAAGTAAATGTAATTTCAGATAAATTTAAGTAACTTCAGCTGGGTTTCAAGACTTAAATGTTACATAGAGTAAATAAGTGAACTGAACTTCAGTCAATCATTCCTTTTAGTAAACTTTACTTCATTTATTTTTGTTGAATAAATCCTTTCTTTTAGTAAACTTTACTTCATTTATTGTTGCTGAATCAATTCTTTCTTTTAGTAAACTTTACTTCATTTATTTTTGTTGAATCAATCCTTTCTTTTATTAAACTTTATTTAATTTATTTTTACTGAATCAATCCTTTCTTTTATTAAACTTTATTTAATTTATTTTTACTGAATCAATCCTTTCTTTTATTAAACTTTATTTAATTTATTTTTACTGAATCAATCCTTTCTTTTAGTAAACTTTGCTTTACATTCTTTTTACATGCCATCCATGTGTTTAGACAGTGTAATATGTGTGTTTTAACTATTATACTATTATAATATATTATGTATCATAAATTATTTGAGTAATATTGTGTGAATTAAGTAATTGTAATTAGGTAACATTGTATGCAGAAAGTAAGTAAAGTTTACTAAAAGAAAGGATTGACTGAAGTTCAGTTCACTTATTCTCTCCATGTAACATTTAAGTCTTAAAGTTAAAGTTAATTAAATTGATCTGAAATTAAATGTACTTAAAAAAAGCAAATGCAGAAATTTGCTAAACCTTTTTTAAAGTACATTTTACGCATCGTTTTTTTCAGTGTAGGAGAGCTACAGGAAGCTGCAAGTCAAGAATATATTTTACGTGACTCTTTACAAACAATTTAAAAAAGAACACATTTTGCAGTTAATACGTATTATAGGGTTTTTATTTTGATATGTACAGCATTTTAAACACAGGTTGCATTTTTAAAGTAATTATATTTAAAGTTATTTTATTTTGCTCTACTCTGTCTTATTGTGCAGTGTTTTTTGATACGAACAAATTTAATAAATTTCTAATTTATTTTTTAAGAATTATGAATAATTTATTGCATTAATTCTATCTAAATGTATAGCGGTGAAACTATTAAAAATATCAAGAACTGAAAGTGTGACAGAAAAATAAGCTGTTGATGGGGACAAAGGTTGTGAGTCTGATAAATCACAGTATTAATATATATACATTATTTGTACCTTGATATGTAATATATATTGTATGTAAAATCCAATAATCTCAGAAAGAATCTAGTTGCAGTCTTACAAATTGTAACTCTGTATGATCTTCAAAAAAACAGTCTTTTCAGAGTCATTTTAAAGTTGTATAAGGAGTGTAAAGGCAGTATCTCTGCAGAGAGCTGAGCTGAATATCTGAACAGCTGGAGAGTCGTGGATGCAGCTGTGTGACCTTGTTAGAGAGCAGAGAGTCAGCAGGAACAGGGAAACTAAGTAAACACAGGACACACTCTGACATTAATGTCCGGGGTTTAAATCTCATCATGTTCCTTGAAGGCATCCAGTTTAACATGCTAAAATCTAAATTATGTGACTTTTTTTTTTTTTTTTTTAGCTACCGTGTTCCTTCTACAGTTGGTGAAGTGTGATTCACTTTTACACCACTGCCATAAATACAAAGCAGTATACATTACATGCACTTGTTGACAAGCTGAGGAATACAGAACTGATATTTGGAGTGAATGCAGCATGGATAAAGGAGGTACAATGATTTAAGGGGATTTTATACAGATATGTCTCTATTCAGACAGGATTAATTTTTTTCCAGGGTTGGGAGAGTCTTGCTAGAGTTGAGTTGCAGTCGTGTCATCATGATTGTTCAGTGTAAGCTGGTTAGGATTAAAGGTTTTAGTCAGTCTTTTTTGCGTTCAATAAAATCAACCGTGTTTAATATTATTGTAGGTCTTGAGACTTGGCTCACGCAAATAGTGCGTGAACGAGTTCAAAAGAATGCGTTCATTGAACACGCTTATTTTTTTGTGAACGTTGAACTGAAAGCAACGCATTTTTTTTAATTATTTCTTATTTTTCCCCATTTTTCTCCCAATTTGGATATCCAATTGTCCTATCCTTTGTGCGTCCCCATCACCGGTAACGCCCGTGACCCTTGGAGGATGCAGACGAGCACACGCCTCCTCTGACACGTGTGAAGTCAATCACCCCTTTTTTCGAGCTGCTGCGGATGAATCATTGCCTGAGCAGCTGGAGCGCTCGGAGGAAAGCACAGCAGCTAGGTTCCGATACATCAGCTCACAGACGCCTCGTGCCACCCAGCGCCACCTTAAGTGTGATTGAGAGAGAGCGCCATCTACCCACCCCAGAGGGAGCAGAGCCAATTTTGCTCCCTCTGAGCAGCAGCAGCTGATGGCAAAGCTGCATGAGCGGGGTTCGAACCTGCGACCTCCTGCTCATAGTGGCAGCGCATTTGACCGCTGGACCTCTCGGCGCCCCAGAAACGCATTTTTTTGTAAAGAACTTGAACATGAATTAGTTCACATTATGTGTCATGAACGGCAGACATCACTGTAAATGAATGTTGGGTAGAGAGAGAGAGAGAGAGACCAACGACCAGAGCGCGAGAGCGAGCGAGAGAGAGAGAGAGAGAGAGAGAGATAGAGAGAGAGAGAGACCAACGACCGGAGCGCGAGGGCGAGAGCGAGCGAGCGAGAGAGAGAGAGAGACCAACGACCGGAGCGCAAGAGCGAGAGAGAGAGAGAGAGAGAGAGAGAGAGAGAGACCAACGACCGGAGCGCGAGGGCGAGAGAGAGAGAGAGAGAGAGAGAGAGAAACCAGCGACCGGAGCGCGAGAGAGAGACCGACCAACGACAGGAGCGCGAGGGCGAGAGCGAACGAGAGAGAGAGAGAGAGAGAGAGAGAGAGAGAGAGACCAAGAGACACCAACGACCGGAGCGCGAGGGCGAGCAAGAGAGAGAGAGAGAGAGAGAGACCAACGACCGGAGCGCGAGGACGAGCAAGAAAGAGAGAGAGAGAGAGAGAGAGAGAGAGACCAACGACGAGAGCGTGGAGCGCGAGGGCGAGAGAGAGAGACCAACGACGAGAGCGCAGAACGTGAGGGTGAGAGAGAGAGAGAGATACAGAGAGAATGAGAGAGAGAGAGATACAGAGAGAGAGAGATACAGAGAGAATGAGAGAGAGAGAGAGAGAGAGAGACCAATGAGGGGAGTGAGAGAAAGCGCTGCAATAAAAAAAAATGCTAGTGGAAGTGATGGCACGGAGACAGACAGCGATTCTCCTTATGAACATTTTCATCACCTGGTAAGAAACCCACAATTGCAGTGTCATGAGCAAACGTCTACAATGAGCAGTTTCAAAGAATGTATAGTGATTTCTAGCTTGTAGTGTGAAAAAAAAGTATTTATTTGAATATCTCACTAAAAAAATAAAATGAACTGAACTTTGAACTAGTTCAGAATTAAGATTGTGAACTTTGAAGGTGAACTGTTCACTTTGAGCATGTATGAACTGAACTTGAACTAGTTCAGAAAAGCTGTGAACTGGCACAACACTGGATGTGATCAATGTCAACAGCCAATAGGAGAGCCGGCAAGGCAAGTGTACGAACATTTGCAATACTGGACATGGACCATGGCTCTCCTGGAGGAGAAACTGGTAGAGTGTCTCTTTAATTTCTTTAAAAGTGTTGATTTTACACCAAGGAGTGTAGAGCTACATAAACCCTGGAAAAGGGTTCAAATTAAGTCTATGGAAGCTCATTTAGTCTAAAACCCACCTGATTCAATATGTCTTAGTAGGTTTAACATAATATAATTTTCCTATTGGCTCCTGGCATTATTAATTTACATAATAGGTGTGTGTCCCAACCCTAACTCATCATCAGCATGTGGTCTTGACCACCAGCGCTACCTTCTCTTGAGTATTAAGTATACAGCTCTGGAAAAAATGAAAAGACCTTTTCAGTTTCTGAATCAGTTTCTCTGATTTTGCTATTTATAGGTTTATGTTTGAGTAAAATCAACATTGTTGTTTTATTCTATAAACTACGGAAAACATTTCTCCCAAATTCCAAATAAAAATATCGTCATTTAGAGCATTTATTTGCAGAAAATGAGAAACCCCTGAAATAACAAAAAGATGCAGAGCTTTCAGATCAAATAATGCAAAGAAAACATCTTGTTTTTAATCACAGTTTTCATGCATCTTGGCACTTTATCCTCCACCAGTCTTACACACTGCTTTTGGATACCTATATGCTACTCCTGATGCGAAAAGTCAAGCAGCTCAGCTTGGTTTGATGGCTTGTGATCATCCATCTTCCTCTTGATTATATTCTAGAAGTTTTTTAATTTGGTTAAATCAAAGAAACTCATCATTTGTAAGTGCTCTCTTATTTTCTTCCAGAGCTGTATATCTTATAATTGCTTTTTGACTGCCCACAGTGTTGTAGGATACAAGAGCAAGTTGACATTTTTTGTAGTGTAAAGTGTGACAGTTCTGCCAATGCAGTAACACTTAATTTTTTTTTTTAACTCTTTAAAAATGTGTTAATTTAACACCAAATGCATGGCACAGATATCTTGAGTTTTTCAAGTCATCAGTTAATTGAAGACTGGAACAGTGGACTCCTGCATTCAGGGTCTGTTTAAAGTTTTCTAGTGTACAGTTGGCATTTTCAGGGTAAGGATGATTTATCTCTAGACCTCTTGAGTACTTATATTTCTTTATTTATTTATTTTGTGTGAGAGCACAGCTGTGTAAAGTGAAGCTCATTTGAAACCTGAAGCAGCTGCTGACTGGTGCAGAAAAGCAACCCAGAATCCCGCCACTTTACTGGGGGTGAAAACAAGCTTGCAGTAGCTTCATTTGTGCTTTTAATGTGGTCGGGGTAGCAGAGTGTTTAAAGGACCACTATGTAACTCCTTTTCAGTAGTAAATGTTAAAATGATCAGGATGTATCATCAGATATTAAGGAAACATGTTGAGTTAAAGCACTGGCAGCTCTTGTCAGCAGGGCTTCAGCAGTACGTTCCTATTTTAAATGTGCAGGCCGTCCCGGGTTTTGTGTTTGTTTTGTCCTCTGACTCCTCCTGCTGCTCCTTCCTCAACACTAACTCCGCCCACCGAGGTTTCCAGCAAATAACACTACGCTACAGCGATCGGTGCTGCAGCAAAGCAGCTTAGCTAGCAGAGCTGGTTCAGTTTTAAACCTCAGCTGCTACACAGCTTAAAAGGCCTCAGCATGTCTCAAAAAGCTCAGTGACCAAAGCAGGAATATAACAAGAATGAATATTGGCAGTGAGTTCCAACCAGAGACTGTAAAAAAAGATGGACGCCGTGTCTCCGTTCCCATTCATTCAATGAAAATAAAGCCAAAATCTTCCGCCATGTTGGCGATCCTGCCACCTGATTCTGCGCAGTAGAGACCAGAGAAGGGAGAAAGACTGTGGATAGCAACCTACTCATTTAAATAACCCCGCCCCTGAGGGCTGCCTTGCGGTCACAGACTGCAGAGCGGGGCGGAGCGGAGCTGACGGTCTGTTATTGGTCCCGCCCATAACCAGCCCTTTTACAATAACCACACCTTTTTTGAATAGAGCTGAATAACGTTTTAAAAAATTGAATTATGTGGGGATATAAAAATTTGACAATATAAGCAGAGGTTACACTAGCTGCTGCATTTAAATAATGGAGGTAGAATTACAGTATATTAGAAAAAAACGTGATTGAATGTTGTCTGTTTTGCCATTGAAACCTATGGGGGTGGGTGGAGTTACACGGCTTTCTGCAGCCGAACAGCAGGGGGCGACCGACCTGTGGTGGCTTCACTTTTAAGAGACGATGCTCTGTCCAGCTATATACAGTCTATGGTTCGAACGGTGGAGACTTAGAGCTCAAAAAGACTACAAGACCGACCCAGAGCTGCTACTTTACTTTAACTACGTTAACTGGCTAGCTAATTCAATCCGGTACTTTCGCGGAGCCGCGGTCGGGCATACCGCTGGGCTCGCTTGCTGTCTGACACTGCGACACACCGCGGGGCTCGCTCGGCCAGACACACCAAGGGGCTCGCGCGGTCCGTGTGGCTATACGACACTGCGGCACAAAACAGGGGGTGCTTGCGCGATCCGACACACAAAGGGGCTCACGCCGTCCGACACCGCGACACACCGCGGAGCTTCAGCTCTCCCTCGTGTAACATACAGTCAATAAAACTCTAGATATGGGTTTTAGAACAGTTTAGAATTGCTGTATTTCTCCTCTCCTCTCGCTCGTACTCTCCTACTAGTCTTAACATTGTGTAGATTCAGCCTGCTGAATTTGGCAACCCAAATAATCTTCGTGGCTGGGGAGGGGTGGACGGAGCTGTAGCCATTTCACACACTCGCTCTCAGGTTCTACATAATGCACCTTTAACAACCAGTGACGGGAATAACGTTACTAGCGTTACTAACGCCGTTACTTTTTTCAGTAATGAATTATCTAACTAATTACTCTGACTAATTACTGTAACTATAACGCCGTTACCATTTCCGACATCTCGTTACTGCACGTTACTTTAGCAGCTTAATAAACTTGTGCTTGTGCCTGTGGTTTGGCGTGGTGAAGTGAGGCACAATTGCGACGATTTGCGTGGTCTAATCAATTCAGTGATTGGTAGTGTGGTAGTGTTGCGCCAAGGGTCTGAGTCTCTGTTGCTTTATCTCTTCCTATAATCGCCATTTCACTGTTCCACGGCTTTACTCCAGGTAGGAATATTATAGGATATGGGAATATAGGAATATAGGGATGCCCGTTACATGTTTTTTTTTTAATATTAGATATTTGTAGAATTTGTAGAGGTTAATGAGAGAATTGTATTTTTTTAGACGTGGACTGGCCAAGTTCCGTTTTAAGGACATTAAGCTCTCTTTAGCTGCTCTGGTTTCTGAGGTGCTGCTGTTTTCTCTTTTCCTCCTTGATGAAGCTCTTTGATCCAGCTGTTAAACTGTTATATCATTTTTCTTTACAGGGGGAGTAACTGTTATATCATTTTTCTTTACAGGGCGAGTAACAAAAGTAACGCAATAGTTACTTTTACTGGTAACTAGTTACTTTTATAGTGGAGTAACTCCGTTATTAACTAGTAACGATAACTAATTACTTTTTCAAAGTAACGTGCCCAGAACTGTTAACAACACAGTAGTATGTAATAGCCGTATATGTAAATTAATTAACAATAAAGAGTGACTAGAGAGTCTACGTATGTAGATTGTTTCACCCTGATATAAGTTCAGGCGTTTGATACAGAATGTAAATTGTCACTTCACTGCATCATAATTTCTTTGCATAAAATAATGAGAAAATCTAATCTCAAATTGTTGCCTGTCACTCTGTTTCCAGAACCCATGCAGCTCGCTAGTAAATTGTGGAAACACATCACTTCCACCCATAGGAAGTGAGGCTGTTTGTCTGTCTGTCAGTGTGAAAGCAGAGATACTGTACAGGAGAAGTTGCAGGAGGAAAAAAGGCCCATCCTGTGTCTGGAGTTGTTTTTAGCTCAAGACACTGGATTAGCAGCATTAGCCTAGCATCTTTAATATGCTGAAAACTTGCTAGCTAGCTAACTTACAGAGGGTGTGTCCCAATTGCAGACTAGTTACTTATACCAACTTTTTTTTGAGTATGTAATATATGGCATATTCTGCTGAATGGGTGCCATTTCTGTCCCCAGGAAATTACATGTATAAATGTGCACACAAAATAACTTTAAAATACATTTTATTATTAAGCATAGTATCTTGTACATTGACCTAAATGCAAAAGTAGGATATGTAATTTAAAGCATTAGTAAAAACTACTTAGAACAATAAGATAAAATAAAAAAAATACATGTCCCCACTTTCTAACTATAAACTTTAAAATAACCTATTTGGTTGTATCTAGACCAGAGTTTCGAGTCCTCTAAAACATAAAAATCACCACTATATACTTAAATATCTCATTCTCATGTATTCAAGATATATGTTTCTAGTGATTTTACTGTAGCATTTTGGAGTAATGGTAAGTCAAACCTTAAAACTTTAAAAATTATTTGCATAAAACAGATTTTGGAGTCCTATAAAACCAGCAAATCAAACTGTTATCACATTAAACCCTAAAATTGTTAAAGAAGCCTTTCTATACTATGAATGACATAAGTATCAAGTGATTTTACTGTAGTATTGTTGAGTAATGGGAAGTCAAACTAAGGTAAAATGACCATTCAGTTTTGTTTAAACCAGATTTTAGAGTCATATAAGCCCAGCAAATCAAACTTTTATCTAATAATACCATAAAATTCTTAAAGAATCCTTTCTATACTATTAATGACATAAGCATTACATGATTTCACTGTAGTATTTTGGAGTACTGGGAATTCAAACTTAAGACAAGTGTTCATTCTGTTTTGCACAAAACCATATTTTAGTGTCTTATAAAACAAGAAAATCAAACTGCTATCAAATAACACAGTACAATTCTGGAAGAAGCATTTCTATACTATTAATGCCATTAGTATTAACTGATATTACTGTAGCATTTTGGAGTAATGGGAAGTCAAACCAAGAAAAAAATGGCTATTCGGTTTTGCATAAAACAGATTTTGGAGTCCTATAAAAAAATCTAATCAAAGTATTATCAAAAGACACCATAACATTTTTGAATAAACCTTTCTATACTATTAATGACATGAGTATTAAGTGATTTTACTGTAGCATTGTGGAGTAATGGGAGGTCAAACTTGGGAAAAATGCCAATTCGGTTTTGCATAAATCAGATTTTGGAGTCCTATAAAACCAGCAAATCAAACTTTTATCAAATAACACCAGAATATTCTTGAAGAACCCTATGTATCCTATTAATCACATAAGTATCAAGTGATTTTACTGCAGCATTTTGGAATAATGAGAGGTCAAACTTAGGAAAACTATCCTTTGGGATTTGCATAAACCAGATTTTGGATTCCAATAAAACCAGCAAATCAAACTGTTATCAAACAACACAATTAAATTATTGAAGAAACCTTTCTATACTATTAATGATATAAGTATCAAGTGATTTTACTGCAGCATTTTGGAGTAATGGGAAAACAAACTTAAGAAAAGTGTCCATTTGGTTTTGTATAAACCTGATTTTGGAGTCCAATAAAACAAGCAAATCAAACAACACCATCAATATCCATGAAGAAGCCTTTCTATACTATCAATGTAGTAAGTTTCAAGTGATCTTACTGCAGCGTTTTGGAATAATGGGAAGACAAACTTAAGAAAAGTGTCAATTTGGTCAAATATAAGTAACTGACTTCAAACTTAAGAAAAGTGTAAGGGCTGGTGCCCGATCGAGGTGTCCTCCAGGGCATCGGAGGGCGCGCCAGGCCAGCACCGAGGGCTAATTGGCTAATTATCAACACCTGCTTTCAACAGCTTATAAGCAGCGCCAACCAGCCACTCGGCGCTGGATCTTTGAAGCTCGGGAGAGCGAATCTATGCCGGTTTTCCAAGCGAGCCCCGGCTCTTTATATCTATATCTTTTTCCCTTTCGAGTTTGGTGGAGCTGTGTAGAGCAGTGAGCCCCACAGCCGCCATCTACCTGTCTCTAGTCTGGTGGAGCAGAGCAGTGTGCTCTCCTCTGCCGGCCCCAGAGCGTTATGGGGGCAAACCAGGGGGGTGCAGGGGGTTCCTGCTCCAGTGTTCACTCGCCTTTGAGCAGCAACCATCCCGCTTTCCGACAGAGCGTGCGAAAGTGGCATACATAGTCTCCCTTCTCACCGACAGGGCCTTAGCTTGGGCCACCCCTGTATGGGAGAACCACCCTGACGTGTGTGCTTTGGCGGCACAGTTTGCTTCCTCTCTGTCACGAACGTTTGATCTCCCCATTCGTGGAGAGGAGGCTGGGTCCCGCCTGTTGCACCTCCGTCAGGGGAGGAGGTCAGTGGCAGATTACGCCATTGAGTTTTGCACGCTCTCGGCCGAAAGTGGGTGTAATGCTTGTGCAATGGTCTCGGACTTTCAGCTTGGGCTCAGTGAGGAGCTGAAAGATGAGTTGGCCTACCGCGACCCACCTGTCTCCCTAGAAGAGCTCATAAAGCTCGCTCAGCGATTAGATAATCGCATCCGGGAGAGGAGGAGAGCGCAGAGTTGCTCTCTATCCACTCTTGGGCCTCGCCAGGTCCTTGAGAGGCGTCCAGATAAGGGTGCTCGGCCCGTGCAGTTGGGGCACACTCGACTTCCCCAACAGGAAAGGGAGGCACGCATGCGGGAGGGTAGGTGCCTCTATTGTGGGGATACTAACCACCTCCGGCCAGCCTGCCCTGAACTCTTGGGGAAAAGCCAAGGCCCGTCAAAGGCAGGGGGACCTTTGACGGACATTATGACTCTCCCCCGGAACCAGGGAGTGTTCCTCAGTGCCACGCTTGCGTGGGGATCATCAGAGGTTCGCCTACCCGCATTTATAGACTCTGGGGCAGCAGGCAACTTTGTGGATCTCCATCTAGCCAAAAGGTTGGCTCTGCCGCTAGTGCCATTGAGTGAACCTGGAGCCGGGGAAAGTCTCCCACCAGACCCGCCCTATTACTATGCATGACGGTTCCCACTCTGAGCAGATGGTGCTCTACATCATCAGTGCTCCCGACCTTCAGTTGGTTTTGGGTTTTCCCTGGCTCCAGCGACACAATCCCCGCATTGATTGGCTGTCTCGGTCAGTCGTGTCTTGGGGTTTAACTTGCCAGGCTTCCTGCCTGCAGCCACGTAAGGTGCCTCAGGAGGCTGATGCTGATCCCGTGGATCTCAAACATGTTCCTACGGAATACTGGGATCTTCGGGAGGTATTCAGCAAGCAGCAGGCAAAGCTACTGCCCCCGCACCATCCATATGACATTGCCATAGACCTCCTCCCTGGCACAAGCCCACCCAGGGGTAGGCTGTTCTCCCTGTCAGGGCCAGAACGCCAGGCGATGGAGGACTATATTCAAGAAGCCCTTGCCCTTGGATTTATTCGGCCATCTACATCCCCGGCCGGAGCAGGGTTCTTCTTTGTAGGGAAGAAAGACGGGGGCCTGAGACCCTGCATCGATTACAGAGGTCTCAATAAAATAACAGTTAAGGATCGATACCCATTTGCCCCTAATGACCTCGGCCTTTGAGGCACTGCAGCAGGCTTCCATCTTTACCAAACTGGCCCTGCACAGTGCCTACAACTTGGTTCGTGTCAGACAGGGGGATGAATGGAAGACGGCGTTCATCACCCCATCCGGCCACTATGAGTACCTGGTGATGCCGTGTGGGTTGATGAACGCACCTGCCGTCTTCCAGAGGTATATCAATGAGGTCCTCAGGGAGGCCCTGGACAGGTATGTGTTTGTCTACCTAGACGACATCTTGATTTACAGAAAATCGGTAGACGAACACGTTACCCATGTCCGGCGGGTCCTCCATTTACTCTTAGAGAGCCACCTATTTGTAAAGCTGGAGAAATCGGTGTTCCATGCGCAGACGATATCTTTCCTGGGGTTCATCGTGTCTCACAACACTCTGCGCATGGACCCGGCCAAGACCAAGGCAGTGGAGAACTGGCCCCGGCCTACGTCTGTGCGTCTTGTCCAGCGCGTCCTCGGCTTTGCCAACTTCTTCCGGCGCTTTGTGAGAAATTTCAGCATGGTAGCTGCTCCATTGACCGCCCTGACGGGAAAAAATGCAGGGCGGTTCAAGTGGTCCACTGAAGCCCAGGAAGCGTTCGACAACATCAGACGCCTATTGGTTACTGCCCCGATTCTCCAGCTGCCCAATCCAGATCTTCCATTTATAGTGGAAGTAGATGCCTCTGAAGTAGGGGTGGGTGCAGTCCTATCCCAGCGGTAAGGTCCTGGCCAGCGACTGCACCCATGCGCCTACTTCTCTCATCGCCTAACCCCAGCTGAACGGAACTATGACGTGGGTGACCGCGAGTTGTTGGCGGTAAAACTCGCACTGGAGGAGTGGAGACATTGGCTAGAGGGAGCCAAGCACCCCTTCCTGGTCTGGACGGATCACAAGAACCTGGCCTACATCCAGCAGGCCAGGTGGGGGCTGTTTTTCACCCGGTTTGATTTCTTACTGTCTTACAGACCAGGCTCTAAGAACATCAAACCGGACGCTCTCTCTCGCCAATGGGAGCCCTCCTCTCATCCAGACACACCCATAACTATTGTTCCCCCAGTCCGTGTGCTAGCTCCCATCCGTTGGGCCCTTATGGATGAGGTGTGGCGAGCCCACCTCTCCGAACCAGACCCAGGTGGTGGTCCGCCGGCCCGGGTATATGTTCCCCGGCCACTGAGAAATAGGGTACTACAGTGGGCCCATGCGTCCCCTCAAACAGCACACCCGGGCACCACACGCACGCTAGAGCTCCTCCGACAACGTTTTTGGTGGCCGCGTCTGGAGGCAGAAGTACGGGCCTATGTGGCTGCGTGTGCTGTGTGCGCACAGTGTAAGGACCCCAGAACAAAGCCCACAGGTCTGCTTCAGCCGTTAGCAGTCCTATCACGTCCTTGGAGCCATCTGTCCCTGGATTTCATCACTGGGTTGCCTCCATCACGGGGTAACACAGTGATTCTTGTTGTTGTGGACAGATTCTCCAAGGCCTGCCACTTTGTGGCCCTTCCCAAACTTCCATCTGCGAAGGGGACGGCTGAAATAATCTTAGAGCACGTATTCCGGATCCATGGACTACCTGCAGACATCGTGTCAGACCGTGGGCCACAGTTCACCAGCAGGTTCTGGGGTGCCTTTTGTCGACTGTTAGGGGCCGAAGCCAGCCTTTCTTCAGGCTTCCATCCCCAATCTAATGGCCAGACAGAAAGGGTTAACCAAGACCTCGAACAAACCCTTCGCTGTCTGGCCTCCTCCGCTCCGTCCACCTTGTCTGACCAGCTGAAATGGGCGGAGTATGCCCATAATACTCTCTGGTACTCATCTCTAGGGATGTCGCCCTTTGAATGCCAGTTTGGGTATGCTCCGCCTACTTTTCCCGGACAGGAAACGGTCACTGGAGTTTCCTCGGCCGACCAGACAGTCCGCCGTTGCCGCCGAGCCTGGAGGAGGGCTCGGGCTGCCCTCTTGTCTGCCAGGGCGACCCAGAAGCAGCACGCAGACAGGAGGCGGCGGCCTGCCCCCTCTTATCGTGTTGGTCAACGCGTCTGGTTGTCGGCCAAGGACATCCCGTTGCGTGGTATCCTGCGCAAGCTGGCCCCACGCTACCTGGGGCCCTTTATGATTCTTCGTCGGGTCAATCCGGTGTCATACCGGCTCGCCCTGCCACCTGCCCTTAGAAGGGTCCACCCAACCTTCCACGTGTCCTGCCTTAAGCCCTACCTCTGTTCCCTGGGTCCAGCTGCTCCCCCGGGCCCCCATACCATTGATGGTGCCCCCGCCTACACAGTCCGCCGGCTCCTGGACTCCCGAAGGGTACGCGGGGGTCTCCAGTATCTGGTGGACTGGGAGGGGTACGGGCCGGAGGAGCGGTCCTGGGTACCAGCTCATCACATCCTGGACCCGGAACTGGTTAGGGCTTTTCGGCGAGACCGTGCGGTGGGTTTAGGGTCCTCGGGGGGTGTCCTGTAAGGGCTGGTGCCCGATCGAGGTGTCCTCCAGGGCATCGGAGGGTGCGCCAGGCCAGCGCAGAGGGCTAATTGGCTAATTATCAACACCTGCTTTCAACAGCTTATAAGCAGCTCCAACCAGCCACTCGGCGCTGGATCTTTGAAGCTCGGGAGAGCGAATCTATTCCGGTTTTCCGAGCGAGCCCCGGCTCGATCTATCTCTTTTTCCCTTTCGAGTTTGGTGGAGCTGTG
Organism: Astyanax mexicanus; assembly: GCF_023375975.1. Taxonomy (NCBI): domain Eukaryota; kingdom Metazoa; phylum Chordata; class Actinopteri; order Characiformes; family Acestrorhamphidae; genus Astyanax; species Astyanax mexicanus. The sequence continues at coordinate 31,989,339 of NC_064411.1, forward strand.
TAGAGCAGTGAGCCCCACAGCCGCCATCTACCTGTCTCTAGTCTGGTGGAGCAGAGCAGTGTGCTCTCCTCTGCCGCCCCTCTCGAGTCTCTGTGTGTGTGTGTGTGTGTGTGTGTCTCTCACTGCGAGGCACGCGGTTGTTTACCTTCCCTCTCCCGTGCTGTTCCTCTCCTCTCTGGTGGAGCAGCGTTTAATTCCATAAGCACCTTAGTTCAGTTTTGTTTTCGTTGGAAGCCCCTTTTGTTTAGTTAATCCTTAACCTCGTCTCATAAGAGCCGCTTCCAGGCAAGCCTTATTTACATTTTCTCCCCCTCACTCTAACGCACGCTAGGCGTGGCTTTTTGTTTTCCACCCGTTTTTACTCTCCGCCCGTTTTCGTTGCTCCGCCCCTTTCGGCGGAGGCTCTTTAAAGCGCGATTAAAGCGGCCGCATCCCAATCCGCTCGCTGGTGCAGCGGTTAGAGCACTGGGCTGCGACCGCGACAGCCTGGGTTCGATCCCCGCGTGGAGCGGGGTTTAATAAGGACATATATATGTATATATATATATATATATATATATATATACATACATATAATATTATTATATAATATTATATATCCTATTAATATATATATATATATATATATATATATATATATATATATATATAAACGATTATATATAATTTATTATTATTATTATTATTATTATTATCATTTTTTCCATTTTTCTTGGGTTTACCTGCTTTGAGATCTACTGGTCTGCGACTGGGTCTGCCGATTGTGTGGTTGGAGCTGCTGTTTGTATAGCACTCCACCCCCACCCCCTTACAAAAAGTTTTCATTCGGTTTTGCATAAACCAGATTTTAGAGTCTTATAAAACCAAAAAATCAAACTGCTATCAAATAACACAGTAAAATTCTGGAAGAATCATTTCTATACTATTAATGAGATAAGTATCAAGTGATTTTACTGCAGCATATTGGATGAATGGGAAGACAAACTTAAGAAAAGTGTCCATTTGGTTTTGTATAAACCTGATTTTGGAGCCCAATCAATACAGCAAATAAAACTGTTATCAAATAACACCATAACATATTTGAAGTAGCCTTTCTGTACTATTAATGACATAAATATTAAGTGATTTTACTGCAGCATTTTGGAATAATGAAAGGGTCAAACTTAGGGAAAATGCCCATTTGGTTTTGCATAAAATTTTGCACAGTATATAATGTAGTATATAATAAGTATTTTACAGTGGATTTGACTGTGACTCAGCCAGTCAGATTTTAGAGCCAGAACTATTCGTTTGATCATGTTTTTTGTTGTCGTTTTTTTTACACTTCCTGTGCAGTTCTACTGCTCTTTGTAGTATCTGGTATGCAATGACGCTGTGCCTTCAGGCTTTCCACAGATCTTTTCCACTCAGATGGACTCATCTTAAATCATCATTAAAGTGTAAACCTCAATTACATTCTGTCCTGACATGGTCAGCTCTATGTTTGACCACAGTGATTTTTTTTAAAAAGCAATTACCTGCCAACAGAGTCTGTAAAGCCACAGATCTAATCAACTACAGCAGAGCAGCTGCAGTCATTACAGTCTTCAGATATCCCCCTCATGACATAATGACTGAGCTGGTGGATGTAGTGTGGTGTTTTTTATTGAAGTACTCTTAAGCCGCTTGTAAAACAGATCAAGTATGGTGTCATTTGCTTATAAATCTGCTAATCTCTACATACACTGCTGGCAGTCTAACAGCTCTTTGGTGTCACTGAGACCAATAACGACTTGCCAAGTCAGCCATGAAGTGTAATCCATCTGAATGGAGCTGAGAGAGCACTCAGATCCATACACCATACCAGCACCATGAACAAGACCCTTAAAATACTACAAACAAGAGAATATTAGAGGAAGAATGTACATGTTAAAATATACCCCATATAATTTTCTTTATAATAAAATAAATAAGTTATTTTTTATGTGTAAATATATCATATTTTGGTGTTAAATGCAGGGTCTTGGTCTTGACTCAGACATGGCTTTACAGTTTTGTATTAGATTTAACCCATAAAAAGTTAAGTTGGACTCAAGTACTACAAACACCTTTAATGAGCACATCAACTTGTTACAAACACCTAGGGCCCTAATTTAGCAATCTATAGCACAGTCATCTACTACAAAGTCTTAATTTTTACTACACCCATTCCTATCGGTTTGCTACACCTATTCTAATTGGTTAGCTACACTTGCTATTCTTACTTTGATACAGATATACTACAAAGTCTTGATCTATTAAATTTTACATCTATTAAAAAAGTCTTAAACCAGCAATTCAAACTTTTATCAAAGAACACCATAATATTCTTGATTTGGAGTCTTCTACTACAAAGTCTTAATTTTTACTACACCCATTGCCAATGGTTTAGTACACCCATTCCCATTGGTTTAGTACACCCATTCCCATTGGTTTAGTACACCCATTTCCAATGGTTTAGTACACCCATTCCCATTGGTTTAGTACACCCATTCCCAATGGTTTAGTACACCCATTCCCAATGGTTTAGTACATTTCTTCTGTAAATCAGACTCATCTTTTTGTGGTCTTGAGCTTGACTTGACAAACACTTGACAAACTTAACAATTGCAGACTGTGTCTGCCTTGGCTGATTAGATTTGTCCATTCCTGGTCTTGACTTGGACTCTACTAAAACAACTACAAGGCTCTGACTTAATCAGTGTTAGGCTAGATTTTATACATTTTCTGTTACAGGAAAATGTAATTAAATTGCAGTGACACACAGAAACAAACAAGATCATAACACCCAGTTTGTGACAGTCCATCCGGGCTCTCGTTAAGTTGAAATGTACTGTGAAAGGAGGCGGGGAGGGACCTCACGAGGTCAGGTTGGAGGTCCAGTGCCCCATTAGCGAGGTTGCTGACATGCAGCTAGCTCCGCTGGGCCGTGCGTTAAACGTTAACTGCAGGACTTTTACCTTTTATTGCAGCTTTATGCCGTCGAGTGCTGTGAATGAGGCTGGTGAGCCGTGTTTAATGTGACACCTCGCAGAAAAACCTCCTGCAGGTATATTTTACTGCCCTAATCGCTTTATTGGTTTTCTCACTCACTGCACTGTTAGAGTGGGCTGACGGCAAAACCTTAGTTGGGAAACAGTGCAGCTGACAGGCACAGAAATGACATTTAGAGAGATTTAAAACCATATAAGATCCAAAAATAGTCAAAATAACCAGAAAAGTCTACTTTTTGAGGGATAAACTGAAGATTTTAAAGCTTAGCCGAGTGTTTATGACTCTGTATGACTGTGGAATAGAGCTCGGTTTTCTGCCCTGATAGAGTACAACCAGTTTAGTTGCTGTCAGGGCACAGAAACCCTATGGCTTTGGCTTGTGTGAAAATGAATGGTAGTGAATGGGAAGAACGAGGGATGAAAAAAAAACAGCAAATAAATGAGTGTAGGTCACTATGGTCTTGCATTAGAGTTTCGAGGCCTACCCTAAATGAGTGTATGCAGTTTGGTGACTGTTAGGCAAATTAAACGTCACAAAAATATAAAAAAATAATGAATGGGAGTGAATGGGATTAATAAAGTATAAAAAAAACAAAACTACAAATAAACGAGTGCAGGTCACACTGAGATAGTATCTGTAAAATGATGTGTGTTGGTCAAGCATTGATGAAGTAAAGTAGAACTTAGTAGTGGTAGTAGCACTTTTGGACCCTATTCGTTTTAATAGGATTTCCTTTTTTTTTTTTTTTTACAAAACACTACTTTACGTCTTTCTCAGCATGGCGACTTGATCACTGATCATGTGATCCAGCTGCAGCAGTGTTCTTGACCCCACCCAGGGTCAGGAAGCCGGGTGCAGCGGGGCTCCCCGTGGCCCCCTCTACTCTGGGGACTCATGCACTTCAGGAAGCCGAGTGTGGGCCCGGACCTCCAGGGGCTTCAATGGAGTGTGTTTACACACCTGGGGGCATTAATGGAGCCTGATGTGTGGAGCTGCTGGAGTGGAGGGGAGCTCTGGGGGGGCTGAAGGGGGGGTTAAACAGAGACAGAGGGGCTTTACGATGGCCCCCAGAGACGACATTTACGCTTGTGTGTAGAGCAGCGAGACCGCAGCTTATAAACCTGCAGGAGCTGCTGGACCAATACTATCATGAGGCTCAGATTTCACTGGAGACTTTTCCAAATCAAGCTTTATTCTGCACACATTTCCCATTGGTTCACTAAAGCTATTCCCATTGGATTAATAAAGTTACACTCGGACCCATTGGTTGACTACACTTATTCCGACTGGTTTACTACACTTATTCCCGTTGGTTGACTACACTTATTCCCTTTGGTTAACTACACTTATTCCTGTTGGTTAACTACACCCATGCCCCTTGGTTTATTACACCCATTTCCATTGGTTTTGCTACACCCATCCCCACTGGTTTGCTACACCTATTCCTATTGGCTTGGAGACTTTTCCAAATCAAGCTTTATTCTGCACACATTTCCCATTGGTTTACCAAAGCTATTCCCATTGGATTAATAAAGTTACACCCAGACCCATTGGTTTGCTACACTTATTCCCGTTGGTTGACTACACTTATTCCCACTGGTTTACTTCACTTATTTCCAGTTGGTTAACTACATTTATTCCTGTTGGTTAACTACACCCATGCCCCTTGGTTTATTTCGCCCATTACCATTTGTTTGATACACCAATGCCCCTTGGTTTATTACACCCATTCCCAATGTTTTGCCTATTGATCCGATCTAAATCTCTTAATGCTAATAAGATGTTCTGCTGGTCAATACTGAAGAAAAATCTTTTAATAACATTTTAAAACAGTTATAACAGTTTATAACAGTAAACTGTTTTATTTACCTTCTAAGAACTTTTCTTAGTGCTGCCGGCTGAAAAAAATAAATAGAACTATCGTACACCCTGCACAAATGGCTATATTACACCCCCTCAGGAGTCACATTTTGTGCCCACACTGTAAAATAGTGTCAGAGTTTAAGAATATACAGATTAAGGGAAAATACACTGATGGGTGTGGTGGTCTGAAAGTGAGGTGTGTTCAGGTAAATATCTGTCGTGTTTCTATCTTGGCGGCAGAAAACACAAGTGCTCCACTGACTGTTTAAAACCCTGACAACAGTCAACTGTCAGCCGTCCAATCCTATCTTAGCAATGCAGGAACGCCGTGTGCATTGTGGGCACTCAGCACACAGAAACCTCTGCTCGTTTCACATCCGAATAAACATGCTGCAGAGTGCAACTCCAGCTTTTACCTCAACAATAAAAAAGAGTAAATAATAAAATAACATTGCTGTTCCTTTACATGAGATGCTGGTGTACCTACACAGTGCTGCATAGATGCACACAGCGCCAAAGTCAGAGCTTGCCTGCCTCTTAAAATGAATGACAACTGGCACACTGATTGGTTTATTTCACGTTACGCCCAAAACATACCCAAAACTCTATCATGTAAAGAAAAAGACAGGTATCAACACCATCCAGAAACACCACCGGCTTCTCTGGGCCCAAACTCATCTCAGATGGACTGAGGCAAAGTGAAAAAGTGTCCTGTGCTCTGATAAGTCTACGTTTCAAATAGTTTTTGAAAATCATGGACGTCATGTCCTCTGGGCCAAAGAGAAAAAGGACCATCCAGATTGTTTTCAGCACAGTTCAAGTTCAAAAGCAGCATCTCTGGTGGTATTGGGGGGGATATTAGTGCCCATGGCATGGGTAACTTGCACATATGTAAAACACCATTAATGCTGAAAGATACATACAGGTTTTGGCATCCAGACAACATCTTTTTCAGGGACATCCTGCTTACTTTAGCAAGACGATGCCAAACCAAATTCTGCACATGTTGCAACAGCGTCGCTTCATAGTAAAAGAAACAGCCTACACCTGTCTTCCATTGAAAATGTTTGGCACATTATGAAGCGCAAAATACGACAACAGAGACCCCAGACTGTTGAGTAACTGAAGTTGTACATCGAGAAAGAATGGGAAAGAATTCTACCTACAAACTTCGACAATCCTCAGTGTCCTCAGTTCCCAAACGCGACTGAGTGCTGTTAAAAGGAAAGGTGATGTAACACTGTGGTGAACATGAACCTGACCCAACTTCTTTGGAACGTGTTGTAAAAATTAAGTGTGTCAAAATGAATAAATATTTGCATATTTACCAATGAAGTTTATCTGTTTAAACATTAACCCTTTGAACCCTAGGCTGTTTTGGTGTGTTTTTTCATGTCTTATAACACAGTAATTATATCAGACAGTCACATGCCCTGAGCTCTTTTATATTAGAAGACATACGTCTGCTCAAAAATATATTCATTTAAAATGTAAAAGGAAGCAGAATTGTTATATTCTGCCGGAACTGATCATGTTTTGGTCAAAATTTTAGCACCTGTTTTTTTTTTTTTTTTTTTTTTGAATGTATAGACTATAAATATATTCACACCTAAGATATCTTTTCAAAAATGGTTAGACTAGAGTGTTTATGAGTTTAAAGCATAAGAATATTGATGACAGTTCATTACATGCCTTATTAATTATTACTTTGACAAAATACATGGAGAGAGAGCATCAGGCGGACTAATTTTTCTTGATAATCAATAATCACACCTCCTATGATACATGTTGATTATTAAAAACCTGACACTCAGAGCAGCCTTTCAGGATTTTGATCAGGACACACAAAGACAACAAATAAATACAAAAATGTAAAGATTTTTAAGTTAAATTTAGTTAAATAAATAAACATGTTTAGTGCAAAATAACTAATTAGTAAAAATGTCCAAGTAAAATAAAATAAAAACTATATAAAGTAGTGTGTGCATGCATTTACTGATATTATTTGGTTTGAAACATCATATAAATATGTTTGAAGCACTAAAGGTAAATTATATTGGTTGAGGAAGGAGATCTCACTATTTTTTAGGTGTTTTTATCAATGGGTTTCTTGTAGATTTAGCTTTACTGCACTTGATCACTATTTTTTCCCCCGCCCTTTCTAACCATATATGGATTATGTTTATGTGTGAAAGGATTCCTGAGTAAGTAAGCTGAGAACACAAGGTGCGATTTTGGATGGAAAATCCGTCTGTAGGGTTCTAAAGGGTTAAATATCTTGTTTTTGTTGTCCATTCTATTAAATAAAGACTGAAAATGATGTGCAAATCATTGTATTCTGTTTCGTTTTACACGATGATTCAACTTCACTGGAATTGAGGTTGTAGTAATAGTTTTTTTCTTGCTTCACGGCTTCCAACCAACTGATGACTCTCATCAGTTCCTCGTAATGAGGTTTAGTACCTTAATTCTAAACAGCAGCTTCTGTTGACCTAATGAAAACAGAGTGGCTAACTGTGAGTGGCTAACTCATCTCCACCATGATTTCCTCTTTTTTTTTTTCTCACCACAAAAAGCCCAGCGTTGCCTGAGGCCGGAGGAGCCGTTTGACACGCTGAGAAGTGCCTGAGGGAGCACATCTGGAGCTCCTAACCCACACGTGAGGAGTGTACTGCAGTCTGGTCAGACAGGACCGGGCTTGTGGGTGGCTGAAAGGGTTCTCAAAGCAACCCGACTGCAGGAAATGGAAAACGCAGAGTCACGCAGGAAATAAGATAAATAAGATGATAAATAACGATAGTGGTACGGATGAAGATGATGCTGATGATGATGTAAAGTTGCGAAACCGCCACACGAAGAAAAGAAGAATCTCCACAAACGATTCATCCTCCCCAGACACCCCCTCGCCGACCCCGAACCTCAAACGTGTACGTGTGGACCCACACACACACACTCCACTTTTACGCGGAAGTGGTGTCGGCCTCCCTGATGTAAGAGCATGTTTTCCTCAGGATCGAGTTATACTCATTTACTGTAGGACGGTTAGGTGTTACAGGATGTGTGGTTTGGTTTTAAGCGTAGACGACTCTCGTTTCCCTTTAAAGCAGCTCTGTCCCGCGAGAGCGATGTTTTAAAGCTTTCTCGTAACACATTCTCAACAGCGTAATGAGCTAAAACACACATCCTCCTCCAAAAGTAATGGAACAGTGAGGCCAGTCCATTGATTTCTGCTGTAGACTAAAAACATGTGGGTTTAATATAAAAAAAAGATGAATACGAGACAAAAGTTCAACATTTCAGCTTTTTGGTTGCACTGGATTTGATGCACAGTTCAGAATATAGCACCTTTTGTCCCAACCATTTTTCTTATTTTTAGCTTTTAGATATTTAGAAAAAAACAGACATCACTAAACTTTTACATTCTTCGGGTTTTGATGCTTTTTCAGACTTTCAATGCAGCCACTTTCCACTGTTTTTTGTTTTTCGGCGGTTACTCCCTTCATTCTTCTCTTTACCAGCTAAAATGCATGATCAAGATTAACCCTGTCAGTCTAAAGTCTTCACTCCACTTCTTGCCCCTAATAAACTGCTTTGTGGTTTGGGTAGAGTGTTTTGGGTCGTTATCTTTGCTGCATGATAATTGATCTCCCAATCAGTTTGGTTGCATCTTCCGTCAAATTGACAGACAAAATCATTCTATAGACTTTTGTGTTAATTGTACATCAATAAAGATTAGTAACCCCATCCCAGAAGAAGCCATTGAAGTGCAAGCCATGAAATTACTTTCACTACGTTTGCCAGAAAAGCTGGTATATTTGAGATTACATGCAGATCCTTTTTTTATCCAAACTTTTGCCTTTTTCATCACATTGATAAAGGTTAATCTTATTCTCATCAGTTCATAAATATATAGGAGGTAAATTATATTATAATAGAATATAGGGGACTATATGGTAATATAGGGTAGTATAGGGAGTATAGGGTAGTATAGGGAGTATAAAGTAGTATAGGGAGTTAAGGGAGAGAATAGGGTAGTATAAGGATTTAAGGGACAGAGTAGGGTAGTATAAGAGTTTATGGTAGTAAAGACAGTGTAGGGTTGTAATTGGAATATAGGGAGTATAGGGTAGTATAGGAGGTAAATGATATTATAATAGAACATAGGTCATTACATGGTAATATAGGGTAGTACAGGGAGTATAAAGTAGTATAGGGAGTATAGGGTAGTATAGGGAGTTAAGGGAAAGTATAGATGCTATAGGATACCATATGGAGTATAAGGTAGTATAGGGTAGTATAGGGAATTAAGGGAAAGTATAGATAGTATATGAGACAACATGGAGTATATGCTATAGGTAGTATAGGATACTATAGGGAGTTAAGGGAATATATAGGGTAGTATATGGTTTTAGGGTGATATAGGGAGTTAAGGGAGAGTATAGATAGTATAGGATACTATAAGTAGTATAGGGAGTTAAGGGAGAGAATAGGGTAGTATAGGGAGTTAAGGGACAGAGTAGGGTAGTATAAGACAGTTTATGGTAGTATAGGGAGTGTAGGGTTGTATATGGAATATAGGTAATATACGGTAGTATATGGAATTAAGGGAGAGTATAGGCAGTATAGGATACTATAGGTAGTACAGGGTAATATAGGGAGTTAAGGGAGAGAATAGGGTAGTATAGGGAGCTAAAGAAGGGAATAGGTTAGTATAAGGTTATAAGGTGATATAGGATGTTAAGGGAGAGAAAAGGGGAGTATAGAGTAGTATAGGGAGTTTAAAAAGGGTATAGGTGAGTATAAGGTTATAGGGTGATATAGGAAGTTAAGGCAGAGAATAGGGAGTATAGGGTTATATGGCGATATAGTTAGTTATGGGAGATGTAGTATATGGTATTATGGGGAGTTAAGGAAGAGAATAGGGTAGTATAGGGTGATGTAGGGAGGTAAGGGAGAATATAGATAATATATGGTACTAAAGATAGTATAGGGTATTATAGAAAGTTAAGGAAGAAAATGGGGTAGCATAGGGTTATAGGGTGATATAGGGAGTTAAGGGAGAGAATAGGGGAGTATAGGGTTATATATTGATATAGGTAGTTAAGGGAGAGTATAGATAGTATAGGAAACTATAGGTAGTATAGGGAGAGAATAGGGAGTTAAGGAAGAGAATGGGGTAGCATAGGGTTATAGGGTGATATAGGGAGTTAAGGGAGAAAATAGGGGAGTATAGGGTTATATATTGATATAGGTAGTTAAGGGAGAGTATAGATAGTATAGGAAACTATAGGTAGTATAGGGAGAGAATAGGGAGTTAAGGAAGAAGATGGGTTAGCATAGGGTTATAGGGTGATATAGGGAGTTAAGGGAGAGAATAGGGGAGTATAGGGTTATATATTGATATAGGTAGTTAAGGGAGAGTATAGATAGTATAGGAAACTATAGGTAGTATAGGGAGAGAATAGGGAGTTAAGGAAGAGAATGGGGTAGCATAGGGTTATAGGGTGATATAGGGAGTTAAGGGAGAAAATAGGGGAGTATAGGGTTATATATTGATATAGGTAGTTAAGGGAGAGTATAGATAGTATAGGAAACTATAGGTAGTATAGGGAGAGAATATGGAGTTAAGGAAGAGGTAGCATAGGGTTATAGGGTGATATAGGAGGCTAAGGAAGAGAATAGGTTAGTATCGGGAGTTACAGGAGAGTATAGGATAGTATAGAGTGATATAGGAAGTTAATGGAGATTATAGGGTAATATAAGAAGTTAAGAGAGAGAATAGGTTGTATAGGGTAGTATAGGGTTATATAGGGAGTTAATGGAGTAAAAAAGGTAGTATAGGTAAGTATAGGGAGTTAAGGGAAAATATAGGGTACTAGGGAGTTATAGGGTGATATAGGAAGATAGGGGAGTGTATAGAAATGTATAGAGAATCATGTATAGATAAAGCAGGATCTGTATTTTACAGACGTCTTCGCTTTCTATTTCCTTCTGTTTGCTGTATCTTTCTATCAGCATTAGGATAAATCAAAGTGTTATTTACTATTACAGCATCTGGTGTATACAACCTTGAGATCCTGAACACAGAAAAAAACACTCACTAAGTTCTTATCCAAGCCCACCACTCACACACTCCAAGAAATAACAACATCTAAAAATATCAGCGGCATCATCAGATAAGCTCTGCATCTAAACTATCTGCTGTACACTTTACCCAGATTACCCAGAACTAACCACTTCAAACCCCCGATACCCATTAGAAGAGTGCTGCGCACTGACGTAAATCATTACAGATAAAGCAGACCTGACTTTGACTCGCGGGTCAATATTTACATTCTTCAAGGTGAGTAACGCGGCGGGCCACGCTAAATGTATTTGACTGAAAAGGTTAAGGCCTATACAAGCACTTCACCGCCCGAAACCTCCAGCACTCGCAATGCATTTTCCATCCGAGTGTATATGGAAACACGGAGAGTCAACACTGGCTGTCTGTGTGTCATATGACTGAAAAGTCATACACACCCCTAAATACACAAAGATACCTGATCTAAGCATCTGGGAGTACAGATACTAATGCTCGTACACATTCTTAATCCCTCCTAGGGCCCCCAGGTCTTTACACGCCTCTGCCGGCATGTTTAGTTATTTCTGACTCATAGTTCAGTGAAACAATATCATTTTAACATTTAATCCCAACCAAATCCCAACCTTTAGAAGAGAGGTCAGATACAGAAGGAAATGTGACTAAGCAATTTCTTTTGTTTTTGCTTTTTTGTCATACTTCTTAGCTTGTCAAACAAACTTTAATATCAGACAAAGATAACCTGAGTAAATCAGCCTAAAAAAGATAACCTAAAAATTATGAATTTAAAATATCTCAAAAAGCAACACATTATGCCCCGATCTGAAGAAATTCAAATCAACTGTTACTCAAAGTTACTCAAAAAGGGCATGGGCAACTCATCCAGGAGGTCCCAAAAGAACCCAGAACAACATTTAAAGAACTGCAAGTCTCATCCGCCTCAATAAGAAGCAGTGTTAATGATTCCTGAAAATAGTCTCCATAGTATAGTTCTAAAGCAAAAACCACTGATGACCAAAAGAGACACAAAGGCCAGTCTCACATTTGCCAACAAACATCGCGACTATAGCCAGGACGTAAAAATAACACATTTTAACAGAAAAATCCTCATACTCAACATAAAACATGGTGGTGGTAGTGTGATGATCTGGGACTTCTTTGCTACTTCAGGACCTAGACAACTTTCTGTAATTGATGAAACCATCATTTCTGCTCTCTACTAGAAAAAAAGCCCAGACATCAGTTTGTGGCCTCAAGCTCACAGGACAATGAGGGGAGCACTTTTACACCAGCAGTTTACAGTTATATTTTGTCGATCCACAGGAAAAAGCAGGATTGAAGCACCCACCACAACGCCTTCCATATTCAAATCAGACCAGTGTCGGATCCCAAACTGGATTTGGGAATTTGATTTGCTTCTATGGACGATGCGTCTTTATTCCATAGTAGTCCAGGATTTTCTTGCCCAACTGCAAACGCCACATATCAAAGTCTTTCAACTAGGCAACAACATTTTTCAGGGCGCTATTTTTGAGAGGCATGTGTTCCAAAAGGGAAACTATCCCAAAGTATCTTCTGGGAGCACTTTTTCACCGGCGGTTTACAGTTATAGCTTTTCACTCCAACAAGAAAAAGCAGGATTGAAGCATTCACCACAAGGCATCCATTTAAATCAGACCAAATCTGGATTTGGAAATTTGATTTGCTTCTATGGACGATGCATCTTCATTCCATAGTAGTCCAGAAATAGTCAGGATCTTTCCCAACCGCAAACGAAGGCAACAGTTACTGATTGATGGATGTCGAGCGTTGGGCCCCATATGAAACTCTGACATCTGAGCAAAAAAATCTATATTTAAGAGGCATGTCCAGGAGCCAGCGATCTCTCACCAGGAGGTACACTATCCCAAAAGTAGCTTCTCAACGCCTTTTCATACAACAGTAGGGGGAACACTTTAACAACCTCTTGTGGAAAGATACAGTGTCTAATCAGAGCACACCAGCAATCATTTACTGTCCATATCTACTTGCCGAGTTGGGTTCTAAACTCTACAGACTTCAAAGGAGTAAATCAGTGTACAAATGGTCTGAGCATGCTTCTGTTACTGGTACTAAATACACACATATATGCACACACACACACACACATATATCTGCATGCACTCACACTCATCACTGCACTCTGGGAATGCATGAACTGTAGAACAGATCACATGACTTAACTCTACTGGCTTGACTGATTTATCCTAAAGCTGCTGAAAAAGGAGAACTTCCCTCGGATTCCAGAAGAGCAGTCGCTGTGGTGAGGGTGGCAGACTCCAGAGGATTCAGAGGAGTGTGTGTGTGTGTCAGGAAAACTGTGCATAGGGTGGCAAGAGCCATGCCTGACTCACAAAAACCTAGAAAAGAGGACATTTTCCACCACAGATATTCCGACAGATAATAAGGATAACAGCTTAAAGTGACTCTACACTGTAAAGGCCACTGGATTCTCAGTTTGTGAAACTTTTTTGTGCTTTTATTTGCATGTCTTGGGCACTCCACAACTGAACACCCCAGCAACCACCACGAAGCACCTGAGCAACCACCTAGCAACACTCTAGTTACTGTCTTAAATACTTCAGCAACCACATAGCATCTAGTGTAACAACCTACTTCTTTGAATTTTTACATTTGGTTTCATTTGAGTTCAGTGTACTATCTTGTTGACTGCATCATCTGCTGCATTGCTGTCCCCACCACCCTACAGTTATAGCCACCCCTGATCAGTGTGGTCTTTCAGCTGGACATGTGTGGAAGAGGCCTTGTTACCTTGTAGATGGCAGTCCATTGGGACCAGATTTGCAGATTTGTGGCTGCTTGAGTGTGACCTTTGGGCCAAGTAGCTGTTGCATGGTGGCAAACAATGATATCAGTGTGTCCTCTGGGACATGCAGATGCGATGGTGTGGCAGGCGGCAACAGTAGCATGTCCTTCTGGACATGTGGTAGTTCTGTTGAGGCTAGGGGTGGCTTTAGCCCTCCCACCAGGACACAAGATGGCCCTGATGAGGCAGCTGGCAACTGGTGCACGCACTCCTGGAAATGTGGTACCTCTGTTGAGGTCAGGGGTGGCTCTAGCCCCTCCATTAGGACACAAGGTGGTGCTGATGTGACAGGTGTTAGATATGGTGTGCCCCCTGGACACTTGGCAACTCTGCAGAATCCGGCAGTGGCTCCAGCATGTACCCGCTCCTACAGGACACCAGGTGGCACTGCCGAAGAGGTGGCAGCTGTGGGGTGCCCTCCTGTACATGTGGCAACTCTATCGAGACCAGCACTAGCTCAATTGTGTACATGTGGCAGCTCCAGCGTGCCCTCTGTGACGCAATGCGGCACTGATGAGGCAGGTGGTAGCTGTTGTGGTAGCAGTTGTGACTCTAGCTGTCCCTCCATGACAAAAGGTGGTGCTGGCAGGACTGGTTGTAGCTTTTGCGTGCCCCCCTGGGCATTCAGCGGCTCTATAGAGGCCAGTTGTGACTCTGGCCCCCCATCTAGGACAACAGGTGTTGCTGCCAAGAGGGCGGTTGCTGTGGTGTGCCATTTTGGACATGCGGCAACATTGTCGAGGTGATAGATATGGCATACCCCCCTGGACACTTGGTAAATCCAGCAGTGGCTCCGGCATGTCCTTTTTGACATGTAGCGATGCTGATAAGGAGGGTGGCAGCATTCTGCGATGTGTGGCAGCTCTGTTAATGCCAGCGGCAGCTCTAGATTCTTCATGTCGCAGCCTTAGGATGCCCTCGGTGACACAAGGGCAGTAGGTGGCAACTGTTGCATGCCCTCCTGGACATGTGGCATCTCTGTCAAGACCATTGGTGGGTTTGGCCCTCCCTCCAAGAGACAAGGTGGCACTGACGAGGCACATGGTAACTGTGGCAGCCTCAGCAGTGGCTCCAGCTCCAGCACCAAGGCAGGCGGTGGATATAGAATGCCCTTCATGATAAATGGCGGCAGCTCTGTTGATGCCGGCGGCAGCTCTATCCTGCCCTCTGGAACACATGACAGGCCTGTCAGTGCCCTTCTTTCTGGGGCCAAAGCAACTAGTTTACCTTCACAGTTTTTCACAGAAAAAAGAAAAGAACAAAATGTAGATACAGATGGCACAAATGGTACGTTCACCAAACTGTTCCTTTATAGTTATATATATAAATATACAGATTTAGCACTAAATGCTAATGTTAGCTATATAGGCTAAAAAAGGGTTCAGCCTTTATCACAGTTAGATAAAACAAACCAGCAATCGATTCATGAGTTATAAATATATAAAACGCAGACCACATCAACAGTGAGTAATTAAGGATATCGGTCAGCAGAGGCTGAGGTGGCGGCGGGGAGGTGAACTCTGTTCTGGAAACCTTTATTTCACCCCACCACTGTTTGTCCAGTTTAGCAGCACAGAAAACACAAAACAGCAGCAAAGCTGACCCTCAAACCTGAGGCAGTGGGTCAGAGGGAAGCAGGAGAGAGGGAACGGAGGAAGGATTGGTGTTTCACTCATCGTCTTGATTTCCTCCTGACGGATAAAATTCCTCACTGAATGTTTCCCCTTTGACTTGTTTATTTATTGAAGCTCAATGAAGCAAGACGGAAACTATGATCATAACTTTCAGTCCATCCTACGTCAGGACCTGTATTATTAGCTGAATATGAGAAAAATCTATTGTGGTGTTATTTATTTACACATGGTGTGTCTAAATATACTTTTAATTTATTTGATTTTTTTGTAATGCAAATGTGAAATGTAAAATTGGATATTTCCAAACATTACTCAACTGTTTTAACTTAGGTAAAGATTTGAGGGCACATACATGAGTTAAATCAACTGTCTGTTGCCATTGGCAACTTCTTTTCCACTGGCTTCTGTCATAATCTACAGTATTTGCATACTGGGTTTTTCCCCTAGTTTCTGAAACTCACCATCAGTGTGTAGTGATTCCCCCTGGGCTACCTTAGGTAAACTTCCAGATCATGTGTTATGATTAACTGTCTGGTCTGTGTTGTAGGCTGTAAGAACAAGCATCATTTTTTTGAGCTGCTAACTCTATGTTGACATTAAACATTAATTCAAAATGTAGATGGAACCAGTTCTCTCAAACAATTTAAGTAAATTCAACTTATCCAGGCTTACTAGACATCTGTCACTAGAAATCTGTTATATTATTTTAAATACTCTACTTTTGTTCAGCTTGAAGACTGAGAGAATGTATGCTTTGTACATCACTGGACAGGTAGTGGTAGTGGTTTCAACAACAAAAATCAGTTAGCCATCACAGTGCACAATGGTATTGTAAATGTGAAACCTTGATTGCTGGGGAACTGGGGACATGTCCCACCCAATATCAGAAATAGGTGGATTTGCCGAAAAGCACCCCCTCTCGGGAGGCTGCAGGTGACATTTCTTTTTCCTTATTTTATGTGTGTCAGCATAGCTAAGAAAAATACTTCCATTTAAAGTAAAGTTAAAGCCAAGAAGGCGTGGGTGCACGCTCCCGAGAGGAGGTGCTTTTTTCTGGCGGGGGTGCTAAATTCAGCACAACACCAGCTTTACACACGAGGTCAGTGATGAGAGCAACAAATCGCAAACAATGATAATATACTGCAATAAAAACGGCTTCTGGAGAATGTCTTGTTTTGCAGACTGGGAGGGTTTGGGTTATCTAAAGTTTATATTACCTGCTGCCAAAAATCTCCATAAAACATGGAGATACATTCTGTGTATAAAAGAACCCCATCATATTAAAGAGCTTTCAGTAGACCAAATTAAAAACACAGGATCCAGCGCTACTGACTTTTTAAAAAAATAGTGAAGAAAATGTAAATATACAAAAGAATTGACATGCCAATATATAATAATAATAATAATAATAATAATAATAATAATAATAATAATAATAATAATGATAATAATAATAATAATAATAATAATAATAATAATAATAATAATAATAATAATAACCAAATCTGTTATATTATTTTAAATATTTGGTGATAACTGATCAGTTTTTGTCATATACATGTATATAATTCAGACATTGCTTCTTCCCCCTAAATGTGTCAAACCCACCCCTACGTCTTTGCTTGTCCACACACAGGCCTCTCTAGTCGTTAGATTTATTTTTATTGATAACCACACCTGTAGAATAAATAATTAGTTTAAATAAATAAAAATGTTCAGTGCCAAATAACTACTTAGTAAAAATGTGCAAGTAAAATAAAAACTACTGTATATAAAGTAATGCGCAGCATACTTAGCTTTAGTTTGAGTAAAGCAGGTAGTTTCACACTTTTTTCTGTGGACACTTTTGAGTTATTTACTGATATTATTTGCTTTGAAACATCATATAAATATGTTTGAAGCACTAAAGGTAAATAATATTGGTTGGGGGAGGGGGTCTCACTTTTTGAGGAGTTTTTCTCAATGGGTTTCTTGTAGATGCTGCACTGGGATGTCATCACAATTTTTAGAAGGAGTAAGTTTCGCCCTTTCTAATCATATATGGACAGTGTTGGGAGTAACGGCGTTAAAATAAACGGCATTACTAACGCCGTTACTTTTTTCAGTAACGAGTAATCTAACTAATTACTCTGACTGTAACTATAACGCCGTTACCATTTTCGACACTCCGTTACTGCACGTTACTTTAGCAGCTGAATGAACTTTTTTTAACTTTGCGCATACAGACAAAGAGCCCTATCATACACCCCGCACAAGGCGTGTAGCGTGGCGCTTTGCCACCCTTCAACAGTCTATTTTTAGGCCTTGCACGCGTCCTTAAAATAGCGTTGGACTTTGGAATATATTAACACAGATGGGCGTGGTGGTCTGGAAATGATGTGTGTTGAGGTAAATTTCTGGCGTGTTTTTATCTTGGCGGCGGAAAAAAGCTTAGCGCGATTGCTCACCCTGCGCTCCAAAATACTCCATACCATCACATCTTTACCACATAAAAATAAACCACACCCAGAGCCTTCAGCAATCAACTATGAAAAAATATATATACTTAAAAATCTGCACTGTATCTATAAATTATTATTAGTTATATTTATTTCTGTCAGTTATAAGGATTTATATTTATGTTTAGTACACAGACTAAATAACTGTAACTAGGCATTCTGCTGTTTAAAAATTTCAACAGATGCTTATTCTCACTCAAATGCTGGAGTTTTGAAATGGAAAATTAAAAGAGAAAATTACTTTGACTGAACATAAATTTATTTTAGTTAACTATTTAACTGAATTTCACTTTTATATCTGAAAAACAAAGCACATTGTCAATCTGGCGCGTGGTGCTGCCCGTCAATTATATAAAACTTAAAACATTTGAAATACACAGAAATATAACGCTATATGTTAGCATTCGTTTCTTATCACCAGGGCAAATTTATTAAAATATTAAATATATTAATTCATGAATTAAAATCTCGTCCAGCGCTCTGAAATGTCAGGCACGCAAAGTGGTGCTTGGCGCAGCGGCGCGGCATTGCGCGCAGAATAACCTCTGTCTTCTAAAAAAAGTTTTTATAAATAAGATCTGACAAGTATACTAAAATTAATGTTATTAAACTTACTAAAGCCAACAAATGTACTGTTAATTAATAAAGAGAAATCAGGCAAAATGCGCTGCGCCTCTCTCTCTCTCTCTCTCTCTCTCTCTCTTTCGCAGCGCGGAGCTGAATTCAGCGCTAGGCTATAAATAATTTACAACTCAGTTCAGTTAAATAAAAATAAGTAAGGACCTGTAAGTTAATCAAATATTGTCAAATATAAAGGATAGGTTGAGGTTTTGGTGAGCTGTTTTCATGATTTGAAACTGAAACTAACCGAAACTTTTATTATTCTGCGCAAAAAGCCTGTGATTGTTTTAAATGAGTTTTTTAATGGATTGTTGTTTTTGTCCATTCTTTTGTTTTGTTTATATATACATTTATTTCTTTGAGTGTGGTTTGGTTTGTTTAATTTTTATCCCCAGACGTGTATTTGTTTTTTCCGTTTTTTTTTCAGTATTACATGTCTTAGTAATTTTCTTTGGTCCTGTGGAGTTTTTCGTTTCTTATTTTTTTTTATTCGTTAGACTATATTTTTGTCAACATTTTGGGTTTATTTTTGTTTGTTATTTTTCTAATAATAATAGTAATTACATCATTTATTTTCTTTATTTATTCTTTATTTTTACAGGGCGAAGTAACGCAATAGTTACTTTTACTGGTAACTAGTTACTTTTATACTGGAGTAACTCCGTTAGTAACTCAGTTACTTTTTTGGAGAAGTAACTAGTAACTATAACTAATTACTTTTTCAAAGTAACGTTCCCAACACTGTATATGGATTATGTTTATGTATGAATGGATTCCTGAGTAATTAAGCTGAGAACACAAGGTGCGATTTTGGACGGAAAATCCGTTCGTAGGGTTCTAAGGGTTAAGATATCAACACGCCAAAGTCAGAGCACACCTGACTCTTAAAGGGAATGACAAGAGACACAATGATTGGCCAAAACACAAACCAATGATAAATTAAGAGAATACGTTTATAAGTTTTGCGGGGTTTAAGCTGCTCAAGGTTGATTTTTTTGCGCCCAATGATACCCAAGACAATTAACATGCTCTAAGTCCTAAATCCCTAAAAAATTCACGTTAGTTTTAATATCACTAAAATAGGGCAAATAATCACACTTATAACGAACGATTCATTCTATTCCAGCAACTCCTTCCTGGTGCGTTATTATTTTGTTGCCAATGAATTCCATGACTCCACACCTCTAGACTCTAGCGTGTTCTCTTGCTCTCTCTCTGCTGACTCACCCTTAGTGTAAACCTTGCTGTTATGTGGTTGTAGGGTGATATGTCATGGAGTGTATTGGTCAGTGTGTTAAAAGTGAATGATGGCTTTGGTGGGAGGGTGGGAGTTTGGTGGTCATGTGGTCAGAGGTAGTAACTTTCTCCATGTTCTCAGGAACTCATCTGTACTTCCCCAACACTTTCACCTCTATGGGCTTGAGTTGAGTTGAGATTGTGTCATGATGGTCCAGATCTTCACACTGCTGCCCCTGGGCTGGTGTGTGTGTGTGAGTGTGTGTGTGTGTGTGGCACAGATCAGAAAGAGTGTGTTTTCTGCAGCTGTGTGACTAAGTCACTCTCACACAGCCTTTCACGTCACACTCGCTAATCAGGAACTGCTGTGTCCCACAGTTGAGCGGAATACAGCATTATGCAATAAACACACATACACACACACATATGTGTGTGTGTCTATGTGTGTCTATGTGTGTGTCTTACGCTAATGAGGAGCAGCAGGAGAAACCCCAACGGGCCTACTGGCCTTTTTCTGCTCACACACCCACACCCACATCTACATAACCACACACACCGACACACTGTTTTCACTTTTTAAACTTTTTTCACTTTTTTGTACCAAAATGTTCCAATTTCTTCATTCCCAGTCCCTTATTTCTCTTCTTAAACCATCCTGCAGCCACTAGGAGGGTGAAGACTGCAAGTTTGGAACGTATAAAGATGCACCACATCTTTTTAAATGGTGCTAATCCAATTTACATCAGCTTAGGCTACGTTCACAATTCAAGCCATGTTGCTTAAATCCGATTTTTTGCTCAGATCTTGTCGGTTCACATCAAGATCGGTGTAATGTGAACAAATCTGTCCCTGAAATGCCTCACATGCGCACGTGTATATGTGTATAAACGTCTCCTTCTTTACCAACAACAAAAAACATCATATTAGATAGACGACTCGTAGCTTTATAAAGGGAAATGGATGCGTGTGTTAGCAGCTCATATGTGGAGAATCTTTTGCTGGAGTGGAGAGTAAACAGCTGGTCTGAAGTTCATGCTCAGGTCGAGAAGGTGAACCAAGAGATGTGTTGTGGGTATGAGAGAGAAGCACAAAGCGCAGTGTAAAAGCGTATTAATCCGGATTTGACCTTCATGTCGCATGTCCATGGATCGGATATGTATCCGATTCAGGACCACATATGAAAGTGACTCAAATCCGATTTGAAAAAAATCGGATTTGGCACGTTCACACAGCCATGAAAAAAAATTAGATCTGAGACACATTGAGAAAAAAAAAAATCAGATTTGAGCCTGAAAATGTGAACGTAGCCTAATAGACATCCATTCTGGCTATAATGTATGACAATAATGTATATAATGTATGGCAATAATGTGTATATATATATATATATATATATATATATATATATATATATATATATATATATATATATATTTTTTTTTTTTTTTTTTTTTTTTTTTTGTGTATTTCTTGAATTTATTTCCTTATTATTTCTAATTTCTTATCTAAATGTTTTCAATCCTTGATTCTTATGTTCTTAGTTTATTATTATTCAATGTATCAATCATTATCATTCTTATCATCATTTGATTTTATTTTACTTTTACTATTATTGTAGTATAGTGCCTTTATTTTATATTTTATTAATTCTTTACTTTTAATTTGTGAAAAAATAAAATGCAAATTAGTATTTCTTTTATTTATTTCCTTATTATTACAAATTTTTTATCTGAATGTTTTCGGTCATCTTTTAAACTGTAAATGCTTGGCTGCAATGTAAATGAGGGTCACCCTTAATGTAATCCAGAGTGACAATAGAGGTTAGTTGATTGATTTCAATAGAATGTGGGTCATGCACCAAGACAATGACCCTAACCACTAGTTAGTTAACCAAAGTCATCCGCTGTGTGATTCTACTAAACGTTTTGAAAAAGTCCAAGTCAAAGGTTTGACCTTAATCCAGTAGAAAAGTTGAGAAAGGAGCTGAAGCAGCATCTGAAGTTGTATTAAAGTTGTTTTGTGTATAGAAATGAGTTAAATCTTTGATTGGATTATCTGTTTTAATAAATAAATGAGCTTAAATGAGTCTTAAATTTGTGTCTCACTTGTTTGATTCAAATCTCCTTCAAGATTTGTGTGAAAAAATTGGATGAAGTTTTAGGTGAACTTCATTCAGAAATACAAAACAGTGCATTGTTAGGTCAGAGAAACAGCTTATAAATGTGTTTATGTGAACGTCGCATTACTGACGTGTGGAATCTGGGTGAGGAGTGTATTACTGAGCTGAATGAAGCATTCAGTTGCAGCGTGTGGAGCTGCCGGATGAAGTAAGAAGTTTATATACTATAAATACCGAGCTCATTACCCACACTGCGTATTTACCCACACTGCCATCATCAGCTGTGTGTTTACAGCTTAACAGGATGGATGAAACCAGCTCCCACTGGCTGGGCTGGTGAAGCAGGAGATGAATATCGTCATGGGTGTGATGATGAACAGGGTTGGAATCAGAGCCATGGCGCTATTTAACCCGCCTCCAGTCTTTTCCTTTTCCTTTCCTTTTATATTAGTTTTGTTTCACTGTATTATACACACTGTGAAAGCCAAGAAGTTCACTAAACTCAAAACTTTAGTTGTAAAGGTTACCTAAGAAATATTAAGTCATACCTGTCAAGTTTTAGACTTAAAAATAAGGGATATTTTCCTCTGTCCGCTTAAAGCCGTCCCACCAGCCCAACGAAGGTTCAGTATCCCTTACATTTTAAGACAAGTTTACAAAAAATCTAAAATAACCACATGTGAACCACTTACACACTACAATTAGATTATCAGAATCTGAAATGTTGTGGACATTCCTACATATGTCATTCTTTTAATACAGCCAAATTAAAAATCCTTTTCTAGATATCAAAAAAGTTAAGATTTCATGTCTTTTTTGCCATAAATGCACTCTTTTATATTATATATATTTTTATTTATTTAATAGATTTAAAATTAAACAAAGGGTGCACAAATTCTGCAAAATGACTGTAGGTGACCTAAAAATGGTATCATGAGCTTTTACTAAAAGGACATGGACCAGATATATTCCATCAGTAAAAATTAGTCCTAAGGCCTACACAATTATTAATTTTTAATTAATACTTCTTTCTTTTGATCACTCCACCCCTGATCAGTTCAGTTAATGTCGGTCCTCTCCACATTTCTAGTTAAACTAGAAACTAGAACTGAGTCACAAGCTGTAATTTTTTTATTTTAAAAGGTTTAATCTGTGTGTTTTGTTTCGGAGACGAGTATTTTTAAGCAGCTATCAGAAAAATCTCATCACAGTTTACATGATTAGCCAACCCTTACCTTTCTTTAAAAAAAATCTCTGAATATGCAGATCTGTTTTAACATCAGCTGCTCCGACTAGCTGCCTGAACTCACCGCGACGGGGGGCTTCACCACACTGACTCTCCTGTGCAAGCTGATTGTCTGTTTCTCATGAAAGGCGGGACTTTCTCCTTGAACCGGCTCCACGATTGGTTAAGAGACACAGAGCGGTCAGTGCCCTGTCTCCTCAATAATATATATTTTTTTATTTTAATATAATACGGGAAATTTACGGGAAAATACTAATACGGGAGGACGGCGGGAAAGAGGAGTAAAATATTGTAGTTTCCCGGCCAAAACGGGAGACTTGACAGGTATGTATTAAGTTAATGTAATACAATTTTTAAGTACAGTAAACATACAAATATACAGCTCTGTAAAAAAAAAAGAGACCACTTAAAAATGATGAGTTTTTTTTTTATTTTACCATATTGACCTCTAAAATATAATCAAAAGCAAGATGAATGATTACAAGCCATCAAACCAAGCCGACCTGCTTGAATTTTTGCACCAGGAGTGGCATAAAGTTATCCAAAAGCAGTGTGTAAGACTGGTGGAGAAGAACATGCCAAGATGTATGAAACTGTGATTAAAAAGCAGAGTTATTCCACTAAATATTGATTGTTTATTTTTTTGCATTATTTGAGGTCTGAAAGCTCTGCATCTTTTTTGTTATTTCAGCCATTTCCCATTTTCTGCAAATAAATGCTCCAAATAACAATGTTTTATTTGGAATTTAGGAGAAATGCTATCTGTAGTTTATAAAATAAAACAATAATGTGCATTTTATTCAAACATAAACCTATAAATAGGAAAATCAGAAACTGAAGTGGTCTCTTATTTTTTTCAGAGAATATACATAAAATTTTTTAAGATTTAAGATTTTCCTGAACTACTGTACTACCCACTACTGTACTACATTTGGTTTTAGTAAGAATTACATAATCAATATACAGTAATTTCCACCAACTTAAAGTGGCAGTCCATATTATTTTGTTTCTAAACTGAAAGCAGAAGCATTTCTGAGTGGAGAAGGTATAACATATTGTGTTTAATGGTACCAGTGTGCTGAAACGGCCGTCCCTATTAAGCCTAATATATATTAATTATAAAAACTGGGGTGTCGGGTCGGTTTTCGCAGGAGTTCTTCTGGCCACGTCACACGTCTTTATGTACTTACGTCACACGTACAGCCTCTGAAAGAGGATCCGGCTCAGTTTTACTGAACGTGAGCGGCTGGTGGAGCAATGGAGACTTTAATCACAGGTAGAGTGTTTCTCAACCAATCAGATCTCATGGCTGTAGTTAGCAGCTGAATACTCTGTCCTCTATGTGTTGGTTCCTCTATCCTGAGATCTGAAAACATTCCTATCTAGAAAAGGAAAGGTCAGTGATGGAGAGAGAGTGTTCTGAGCTTGAAGTCCAAATCGAACACTGCTCTAATTCATCTTTAATTGCTCTGGACTGGAGAATGCGATCAACTGTTGTGATAAAAATTCCACTGCTGATTTTTGGCCTGAAGCTCCTCCATCCTTTCTTTGTAGCTGTCATATCTCATCTAACTGATCTGAGCTGCATTTACTCACAATAAGTGCGTTTTAAAACGATACTGTGGCTTAAAATCAAATAGACAATTTTCCTTCTCAAGAAATGAGCTTCATGTGTAGAAACTAAATGCAGATTTCTCCTGTATAACATCTGAAGAATTCAACCGTTTCTCTCTCAGGAAGCCACTCAGGTGCTTGTGCAGTCTCTCTTTTCTCATCTTAAGACTTGACTACTGCAACTCTCCACTGGCTGGTCTTCCACTATGAGCCAATAAAAAAACCCGCAACTAGTTTAGAATGAGGTGGCTGCACGACTCTATAGTCTTCAATCTTCCGAAGTTCAGTCATGTGACTCCTTTGCTGCGTTCTCTCAACTGGCTTCCTGTTGCCACTACAAAACCAAAAGTGGACCGGCTCCTTCACCATTGATGGCACTGATGGTCAAAGCCAGATCTGTACCGAGAGCTGTTAAGGCGCTTTTCCACCAGCATGTTGCCGGTGCTGGTGCCAGGTTCGCAAACGATTCTTTGCGAATAGCAGCACAAGTTTCAAAAGAAGCTTAGGTTCTGCCATGTTGTTTTCAAATCGCCCCCCCCCCCCTTTCTGTTGACGCCCACATTCACATATGTAGTGAGTGACTCCTTAAAGCAGTGGAAACACGGTCCGGTTCTTTAAAGGTTCGCAGGAACCGGCTCCAGGACCAGCACTTTTTTGGTGGAAAAGAGGTATTAGAGCTTCCATTACGGCTCGGCTCAAACCACCATCCCTCAAAACCCACAGAAAACAAACATCCCGACTCTCGATTCTCTGTGCTGGAGGACCAAGGTGGTGGAATGAACTTCCACTGGGTGTCAGAACAGCAGAGTCACTCGCGGTCTTCAAACCGTTTTTTTTAGAAGTGCAATGTGTATTTTTGCGCCCTTACGATACCAAAGACACATCAACAGGCCCTAAATCAAGCTGTGCAATGCGTAATTGACCGTTTGCTATGGGTCATTAAAATATAGCCCTTAAAAAGTCCCATTGATTTTTTTTTTCTTCCATGCAATCTTGGTACATACAGATAAGCAAGATTTTGAAAGTTTTAAAAGTTCAAAAATCAATATTTGGTGGAATAACCCTGGTTCCACCAGTCTTACACACTGCTTTTGGATAACTTTATGCCACTCCTGGTGCAAAAATTCAAGCAGTTCAGCTTGGTTTGATGGCTTGTGATCATCCATCTTCCTCTTGATTATATTCCAGAGGTTTTCAATCTGGTAAAATCAAAGGAACTCATCATTTCTAAGTGGTCTCTAATTATTTTTTCCAGAGCTGTAAGTGCAAATGTATGTGATGACTTGCTTTTGTATTTTCACTTGGCACAGAGGAAAACGTAGAGACTCGGTTACGATACATCAGCTCACAGACGCCTTGTACTGATCGGCATCACCCTTTGGAGTGATGTGAAGAGAGAGCGCCATCTACCCACCCAGAGAGAGCAAGGTCGTTGTGCTCCCTCAGGGCTCCAACAGCTGATGGCAAGCTACATAAACCGGATTCAAACCGGCAATCTCCTGATAATAGTGGCAATAATGCCTTAGACAGATCCGACCAATAAGCAAAGAGAACGCTTTCACATAGTTTGTCATCATGTGTATTGGTGACCTTGGATTTTGCCCTGTGTGGAAATAATCCAAACCAAGAGGAAAACGCTCCCAGTTTACTGATTCAGACCAGAGGAAAAAGCTATAGATATGAAAACGCCCTTAGGCATGCGGTTAGCATAGTGCTAATTTATGTAGCTAAACCTCTGTCAGCTGCCTGTTAGCTCCAGTGTCAAATTAAAATAACCACTTCAGACATTAAACAAGTCTGGGTTAAATGACAGAAACTGAGCCAAACTTCTGTTTAAATATTCTCAGCTGATGAGAGACGTATTTAACGTCACCTCCCGCCGCATTTCCAGCTCTGGTGCTTTTAAAAAAATATGTGCGCTAATTAGCCTGGCCTGCTCCTGAGACTTCATCTCCTCAATGGCGGCATTAAGACTGTTTGTTCTGTAACCAGGGTGACTCAGAGATAGCAATGAGGCTTAGCCCTGCTATAAAGTCCTTTAATGACCAGAAGCATACGGCGCAACGGAGGCTGGTGCGGCCGCTAGCCTTCGCTAACCCTCGCTAACCCTCAGGCTGTTGCATAAGAGCAGGGGCGAAGCAGCTACAGGTCACTGACCTTCATTTTACGCTCCGTCCTGTAAGCCAGAACCAACCCAGAGGAGCAGTGATCACATTTAGCATAACCGCATCGCTAGGGTCCGCCCAGACGCGCCGCTACCAGAGGACTCGGCTCTATGCAATCTCAGAGAACAGGCTGTTATGATTGGGTCAGAACCAGATTGTCTTACAGGATCGTATGCACTTCGGACATCCGGACAAACGCTGCTTTTATTGGGTCGGAACCAAACTAGTTCTCCATCCATCTGCTGACCACTCCTTTAGTTCTTACTTTCAAACTGAACGTGACTGAAGAGGAAATTGAAAATTACTGGAATGGTGTCTTGTTCTTTGTGAAATACTAAATAGAAGGTCTCTCTGAGTTGTATATGTATATGGAATATCTTTTCTTTTTCGTGCAATCTGAGTAGATACAGAAAAACAAGCTTTCCTATTGGTCAGTCCCTCAGGATCTGGAAAGAAGGCAGTACACCAGAAGTTTACCAACATAATTAGAAGAATTAGGAATCAACAAATCACATTCTGATTCCCAGTGGGTTTGTGAGCAATACATGCAACTCTGGTCCTTCTAGAGGTCCTAGATAAGCTGTGTCCTCTAATTTTGCTATTTATAGGTCTATGTTTGAGTAAAATGAACATTGTTGTTTTATTCTACAAACTACAGACAACATTTCTCCATTATTATTATATTATTAGGAAAGAGCAGAGACTCGGTTACGATACATCAGCTCACAGATGCCTTGTGCTGATCGGCATCACCCTTTGGAGTGATGCGGGGAGAGAGCGCCATCTACTAGAGAGAGCACAGACCTAGAGAGAGAAAAGACAATTGTGCTCGCTCAGGGCTCTGACAGCTGATAGCAAGCTACATGAACAGGATTCGAACCGGCAATCTCCTGATAGTAATGGCAGCGTTTAGCTAGCTGGGCCACTTGGAGCCACTGTATTTACTTTTGCGCTTTCCTCAACAATAACAAGGATTTGTTTTGTTCCATAAAATTCCACATTGTTAAAATACCATTGAGCATGCAGCCAGTGGCAATCTGGCAAATCCAGGCTTTACTTGTTTTTTATTTTTCTCTCCTCTCTTTGGCTGCTCAGTTGAGATGTTTTATCTGGATCGGTTTGCCATTTGGATCTGAAGGTGCTTTCACTGCCATCCATTGTTTGTAAGAATGAAGCGAAAGCTTCAGAGCTGGTGCGGTTCCAGTACGGATGATACAGTCATGCTAGCTGCTCCTTGCTGCAGGATGTTGATGGATATTTGTGAAGGGGGATCATTATTTTCCACCATTAAACAGTTTTATGATCCAGATCGTTTTATAACACATTGCTGTGTGAGGAAACACGTCTTCAGCAGTTTAAAAGTAGATTTTGACTACTACCTTCTTCTTTTTGCATCATAAAAAAATAAATAATTGACGTGACATCACTGCAACATGAGATGGGTGAGGAATTTTTTTTTTCAGATTATCAAACAAACTTAAATATAAAAAATAAAAAGCAGTTTTTAAATAATGATTTCATTTTTTATGAAAAAAATAAACTATCCAAACCATTCTATGTAAAGCTGAGTTCAATTTCACTACTAACCACAACCAGGCCTGATTACTACCAGACCTGTAGAATCAAGAAAACACTTAATAGAAATAGAATCTGTCTTTTCTAATTTATTTCTACTTTAGACTAAAAACATTTGAATTTTCTATTAAAAGACGAATATGAGACGAACGATCAACATTTCAGCTTTTATTTGTGTTTCAGCAAGAACACTTTAGTACACTTTAGTGCAGTATAGCATAATAATGCTTAGTATACTTTAATCTACTTTTTTCAGTAGGGTTTTATTTTATTGAACACGACCCTGTGTTTGCGTGTGGTTGTTGAGGGTGGTCTCAGTCACGTTGCTGTGTATTGCTGTGGTCAGTGTGGGCAGAATCAATCACCTTCCGCACAAACCAACAGTCTGGAGGGCAGCATGTGTTCAGTGTTGCAGCTCAGCTGAGCTAACAAGCAGCGACTGGGCTGAGTGTGTGTTCAACAGTCTGGACTGTCTCACAGCAGTGTAACACCCTGCTCTACACACACACATGCTAACCTGAACCACCACCACACACTGCACTGCATTATACTGAATTTCAGTGGAAATGATTTGGATGTTCTGAGGAACTAACCTGAACCTTATGAATTACTAATACGTGTATATCTGTACTTCATCAGTCCTTTAAAGCTCCACTAGGTACAGTTGTAGAGTGTAATAAATGTTTCAGGCGTTCTCGTTTTCTGGCTTTCACAGACATATCCGGTCTCTTTCCAGCTTCTGCCAGAGTGTCTGTATGTTAGTTTGTAAAGAATGAACCAGTAGTCCTTGTAGAACTGTTAGAACTAAAGGTCGGAAAGCAGGTCGCAGTTCTCGCGAGCGTTGGTCGCGGCCGCCTCGGAAAACTTACAGAGTCTGGTTTGAGCTCAGAGGAGCTCCGGCACACACACGAAAGCACCGCTATTCCTCTTATTACACCTCAATGCAGCGCTGCAGTGAGTTTCAAGCTGTAATTTCACTTCTTTAAAAAGATCAAAAATCAGGGAAATCCTACGTAGTGCTGCTTTAATGAGATTCCTCTTCTGAGTATTTCTTCTTCTCAGTATTTCTTACTAATAATCATAATAAAGTCGCTCTTTTAAATCCTGGTTCCTCTCACTGGCCTTTACTAATGTACAGTTCCATCCAAAAACTGTAAAAAAAAAAAAAAGAACATGGACGCCGTGTCGCCGTTCTCATTCATTCATTGAAAATGAAGCCAAAATCTTCCGCCATGTTGGCGATCCTGAAACCCCTAGTCTGCGCAGTAGAGTACAGAGGAGGGAGAAAGACTGTGGAGAGACAGCCTACTCATTTTAATAAACCCGCCCCTGAGGGCTGCCTCCACAGAGCTATACACAGTCTTTGGTCCCACCCATACAGTCATTGGTCCCACCCCGACTATAGGTGTAACCCAGCCCTTGTACAATAACCACACCTTTTTAAATAGAGCTTTCTGTGGGGATATAAAAATTTGACAATATAAGCAGAGGTTACACTAGCTGTTGCATTTAAATAATGGAGGTAGAATTACAGTATATTGGAAAAAAACGTGATTGAATGTTGTCTGTTTTGCCATTGAAACCTATGGGGATGGGTGGGGTTACACTGATTTCTGCAACCGAACAGCCTGGCTTCACTTTTGAGAGACGATGTTCTGTCCAGCTATATACAATCTATGGTTCCATCCAAAAGTATTGGAACAGTAAGGGTGAACCCCTTAATCGCTGCTTTAATTAATGTAATCGCTGATTACATTAATATCCAAAATATTTAAAAAAAATATATCCAGTATGGGGTTCTAATAACATTAATATCCAGACTAAAGTTCTAATAGCATTAATATCCAGAATTAAGTTTCAATAATGTTGAAGTAAAACTCGTGTTATGCGTGCTTTTGTTTTTCCACTTGGGTTTTGACTTTCCCTATAAACAAGTATGAAACTACTTTCACTGTGTATCACAGATGAATTGGTATGGTTGCCAAATTGTAGTCTTTCCATCACATTAGCAAATGTTCATCTTTGTTGCATCAGTTTCTAAAACTTTATTAACCCTAAAAACCCTATAAAACCCTATACAACCCTGTTCACAATCTTAGCTAAGAAACAGTCCATCCATCCATTTTCTGTGAGTAGTTTTTGAAAGAGGATCCTACGTTCCTATGAGCCTTTTGGATGCTCCTTTATTGTGATGTCATGATAAGGAAACCTACATATAATGAGATCAGTTAAAGAAAATCACCATTTTGGTCAGTTTGGTTGAGAACCTTGAACACTACACAGCAGGATTAGCCAGCAGACTTCGTCTGAGGGAGGGATCTGTACCTACTGTTTTAAATCAATAATTTTGTGCTTCTATTGCAGTTAAACATGAACAAAATGTGTTTTGCATACCCCATAGATCTATTCTAACTTGTGTAAAAAGGTATAGAGGTATAATTAGTCCTCTTTAATATCCAGAATGAATTTCTATGAATCCGGTACTGCAGTGTAGAGGCAGTGTAGGTATATTTACTATATCTCAGCATGAGTTGAACAAACACACAGGACCTCCTGTTTACTTCCATTCATTTCCGCCAAGACTGCCTGAGACCAGCGAGACGTTTCCATAGGGTATTCTAATAACCCCCTCATAACCTCCTCATATATCCCCCATAATCCTCTTCCTCTGTCCACGGGCTGCACAGATCTTATTGGCTGCGGTGTAATAAGTTGGTAGGCATGCTTCCCAATGACCTCTGACCTTCTTACTTCAGAAGTAGCTGGTTGCCTGGTGTGGTTATAGAGGGAGGCATGTAAAAAAATAAAAAAAGACGTCTCTTACTCAACTCTTACCCAGCTCAAAGTAGCTCCACACCTCCTTGCTAGAATCTGGAGAGCCCTGACATTTAAAACGAGGCATTAATAACCTAATAAGTGCACAAGAAGCTCATTAAAAACCACTACATCCTATAACGCTAGCTTCAGCTCCGAGCACCGCCATTACTGTACTGATAATTATATATATATATATATATATATATATATATATATATACATACATACATTCAGTTCTTCAGTGCATAGTTTGCTGAACACTATTAAACGTATCCCTCAGAATTGTATAATATATGATTTGACACTTAAAATATTTACATGAAATGCAAGAATGTTAATATTTTAATAGTTTTTCAAACTTTTTCCTCGCACCAGTCTGACTCAGATTACTGACATCCTGTTTTGTTCACAAGTTACTCCCTTGTGGATGATGGATGAGGAGAAGCTGAACAACAAACTGAACTTAACGTTCCAGTTAAAGTGCGTTTCTGTTCCTTCTGTTTCACAGTTATTACCATTCACTTACACTCTGTCTGTTTCTCATAACAGATACACACAGAGGACAGATCAGTAATGAAGATCCAGACATCGGTATTTTATTATTTTGATAGCATTTAAAGCTCACTAACAATCTTGAATGCAATCAAATTTATACAGCAGTGCTTCTGAATCGAGTACAAAGCTTTTCCTGGACAGTAGAGACAGTTACTCCAACAAAAACAGGATATACTGTCTTTTAATACCATTTGGTTTAGGAAAAAAAACAATAAATTAGAGGGTGTTATAATACTGTTTCCGTATACCCTTTATACTCGTATATCCGTATAACTGTTTTATTATTTGGTTCTGATTTTATTTTTACCCTATTGTTATCTTATTTTTATTTTATAGCTTTTAATTAGATCTAATTTTTATCTGTCTGGTTTTGAATGTATTTTTATTCTATTATAATTTTAATTCATTTGTTTTAAAGTATTGTATTTTATTAATGTTAAGTTTTTAATTTATTATTATTATTATTATTATTATTATTATTATTATTATTATTATTATTATTATTATTATTATTAAATTTGCTTGTTGTGCTGATTTCTGACCCCCTTATTTCTCTATGTAAAGCACTTTGAGCTGCTTTTTATGTATGAAAGATGCTATTAAAATAAAGTTTGTAATTATTATTATTATTATTATTATTATTATTATTATTATTATTATACAGTGGCTCAGAATTTTCTATTTCAGTAATTTAATTTCACCTAAAACATCATCAACTTCCTAAATGTAGAGAAGGATAACCAAATCAAACAAATCCATAAAAAATATAAAACATATTAGACATGCACATTTATTTATCAATAAAAATGATCCAATATTACATATCTGTGAGTTTAAAAAAGTATGTCAACCCTCAGTATTCATAAAACAATCACATTTGAAATAAGCATGTGAGAATTGGATTCTTGTTTCTGTCTTTTGTACTTTGTTGGATATAAAAATTAATATATTATATTTTAATATGCTGTACTACAATTTTTAGTGTGTTACAAATTTACTTTACATTTTATAAGTGTAGTAATTTAATTTACTTTCTAAAAAAGTACACGATACATTGTACTTTAAGTAAACTACTATGACAGTTGTTTTTAACACACTAAGTATTTAGAAGTATGTTGAATTACATTAAACTAAAAGTGTACTTCATAGTAGTTTATTTTTTTAAAATACACTATATTGTACTTTTTAAAAAATAAGATCAAAGTTTACTTTCAAACATTTGATAAAATCATAAAAATTAATGCACTTTTAATATATTTTAGGTAATTACATAAATTTGTTAGTATATTTACAGCATATTTAGACATTTCTCAATATGTTTTAAGTACAATTAGGTAGTATTTTTTTTTAGTTTTATGGTTTGGTGCAGTTTAGTTTTGTTGCATCTGAAATATCATGGGGCGCCGAGTGGTCCAGCGGTCTAAAGCGCTGTCACTATGAGCGGGAGGTTGCAGGTTCAACCCCCCCATGCAGCTTTGCCATCAAGCTGCCGGTGCTCAGAGGGAGCCAAATTGGCCCTGCTCCCTCTGGGTGGGTAGATGGCGCTCTTTCCCCACATCACTCCTAAGGTGATGTCTGCAGCACAGGGCGTCTGTGAGCTGATGTCAGAACCGAGCCGCATGCGCTTTCCTCCAAGAGCGCGCTGTGATGCTGCTCAGCAATGCTGCATCAGCAGCAGCTCGAAAAGAAGCGGTGGCTGACTTCACATGTATCAGAGGAAGCATGTGTTAGTCTTCACCCTCCTGGTGTGTTGGGGCATCAACATAGGGGGAGTCCTAATGATTGGGTTGGATAATTGGCTTTGTAAATTGAGAATAAAAAGAGAAGGTGGATCATGCAGCAGGACGATGACCCTACGCACACAAGTCATTCTAAAAAAAAATGGTTAAAGAAGAATAAAGCTAATGTTTTTGGAATGGAGCCGAGTCAAAAGTCCTGAACTTAATGTAACAGAAATGTTGTGAGAGGAGCTAAATAATTCCTTCCACTTCGACTTAACTCGGTTTGTGTGTGGTTTAAGTGACCTGTGTGTTGGTTGGTCGGTGTTTAAAACACTGATAAGTGGGAGATAAACTTGTTTTATGAAGCAGCGACTTGCCAGGGAGCCGGGAAGCCTTCTAGATTTACCCCTCCCCCCCCCCCACACACACACACACACACACACAGCTGCACTCAAGTGACATTGACACCAGTGCACCAGTTACATTTTAACCAGAACACCCCCATGGGTACACAAACAGACAGGGCTGTGTGTAGAGTGTGTGTGTGTGTGTGTGTGTGTGTGTGTTTGTGTGTGTGTGTTGATGAATGTATGTGAAAGCAGCAGCTTTATGTAGTGTACTGTTACTACAGCATTCTGTAGGTGGGGGATTGGGGTAGGTTGGGGGGGGGGGATCTCACAGTCAGCATTTCCTGCAGTGATGAGTTCTCAGTGAGACAGTGAGGGTCTTAGTCACATATCACTGATACCCCCCTCCCACACACACACACACACACTGTCTTCACCCCCCGCGGTGTGTGGTGGGTTATTACAGCAGTTATTAGTCAGTTATTAGAGCGGAACTGTGAGGAAAGCTCTAATTAATGTCTTTTAACCCTCCACTGACCGGACACTGTAAAATACCTCCCAGAAGATCATCATTATTACAGATTAACCCTTTAAACCCCCATTACTGAACCCCACCACCTCCACCATCCACATCCACATCCTCCAAAAACACTGTAAAATACCTCCCAGAAGATCATCATTAATACAGATTAACCCTTTAAACCCCCATTACTGAACCCCACCACCTCCACCATCCACATCCTCCAAAAACACTGTAAAATACCTCCCAGAAGATCATCATTAATACAGATTAACCCTTTAAACCCCCATTACTGAACCCCACCACCTCCACCATCCACATCCTCCAAAAACACTGTAAAATACCTCCCAGAAGATCATCATTAACACAGACTAACCCTTTAAACCCCCGTTACTGAACCACACCAGCTCCACCATCCACATCCACAATAAACACTGTAAAATACCTCCCAGATCATCATTAATACAGATTAACCCTTTAAACCCCCGTTACTGAACCACACACCAGCTCCACCATCCACATCCACAATAAACACTGTAAAATACCTCCCAGAAGATCATCATTAATACAGATTAACCCTTTAAACCCCCGTTACTGAACCACACACCAGCTCCACCATCCACATCTACAATAAACACTGTAAAATACCTCCCAGATCATCATTAATACTGATTAACCCTTTAAACCCCCATTACTGAACCACACACCAGCTCTACCATCCACATCCACAATAAACACTGTAAAATACCTCCCAGAAGATCATCATTTATACAGATTAACCCTTTAAACCCCGTTACTGAACCCCACCAGCTCCATCATCCAGATCCACATCCCCCAAAAACACTGTAAAATACCTCCCAGAAGATCATCATTTATACAGATTAACCCTTTAAACCCCCATTACTGAACCACACACCAGCTCTACCATCCACATCTACTATTAACACTGTAAAATACCTCCCAGAAGATCATCATTAATACAGATTAACCCTTTAAACCCCCATTACTGAACCACACACCAGCTCTACCATCCACATCTACTATTAACACTGTAAAATACCTCCCAGAAGATCATCATTAATACAGATTAACCCTTTAAGAAAGAAAGTAAGTAAGAAAGAGAGAAAAAGTAAACAATGGGAAACGATAGAGAGAATGAGAGAAAAAAGAAAAGAGTGGGAAAATCAATAGAGAGTGAGAGAAGAAAGTAAAAGAGAGGGAGAGAAGAAAGAAAGAAAGAGTGGGAAAAGAACAAGAGAGTGACAGAAGAAAGTAAGAGAGAGGGAGAAAAGAAAGAAAGAGTGGGAAAAGAACAAGAGAGTGACAGAAGAAAGTAAGAGAGAGGGAGAGAAGAAAGAAAGAGTGGGAAAAGAACAAGAGAGTGACAGAAGAAAGTAAGAGAGAGGGAGAGAAGAAAGAAAGAGTGGGAAAATAAAGAGAGAGTGACAAAAGAAAGTAAGAGAGAAGTAGAGAAGAAAGAAAGAGTGGGAAAAGAACAAGAGAGTGACAGAAGAAAGTTAGAGAGAGGGAGAGAAGAAAGAAAGAGTGGGAAAAGAATGAGAGAGTGACAGAAGAAAGTTAGAGAGAGGGAGAGAAGAAAGAAAGAGTGGGAAAAGAATGAGAGAGTGACAGAAGAAAGTAAGAGAGAGGGAGAGAAGAAAGAGAGAGTGGGAAAATAACGAGAGAGTCACAGATGAAAGTAAGAGAGAGGGAGAGAAGAAAGAAAAAGTGGAAAAGAACAAGTGAGAGAAGAACGAGTGAGAGAGGGAGAGAACAAAAAGAGAGCAATAAAAAAACAAGAGAGGAAGAAATAAACAGAGAAAAGTAAGAAAGAGCAAATAAGAGGAATAAAAGTGAGAAAGAAAAAATTGAGAAAGAGATAAAAAAACAGACAGGAGAGAGTCAAAAGAGATTAAGGGAGGAATGAAAGAGGAGGAGGAAAGAAAAAGATAGAACTATCTAAGAGAGGAAACAAAGGTGAAAAACAGAGATGAGAACTTGAAAAGAAACAGGAAAAAGAAAGAAACATGGACAAAAAGGGAAAGAAGCAGAGGGAGAAAAGAGACTGATAGCAAACGAAAGAGGGACTAAGAGAGAAATTAAATTTCTTGAAAGAAAAAAGAAAGAAAGAAAGAAAGAAAAGATATGTAAGAAGGAAAAATAGAGAGAAAAGAGAAAGAAATGGAAAAATGAAAAATGGGAGCAAGAAAAAGGAAATAAGTAGAGGGAAAGGAAAGAAAGAGGGAAAAGGACAAAAAAGGGCAGAAGAGAGAGCGATAAGAGAAAAGAATGAGAGAAATGTTGCCTGATATTCTGGAAATGAGTCAGAAATGTATGTGGGAATAGTTGAGATGGTTTAAGAGCAGATATTGAGAGATCACTGGGAGAGAGCATCATCAGTGATTTGAGATACTGATGCTGGAGGACGAGTTTATCACTCTGATGCTGCATCTCTCCAGCTGCCCCTCAGTCTTTCTACCCCTCCAACCCAGATGCTCTGTAGTGTTTTTAGATGCTGTGAATGTAAATGTGTGTTGTGTTTGTGATGATAATGAATAAGGCTATAATTAGCTCTCACTGTGGGAGGGGTGGGGGGGTGTGTGGGTGAGCTGGACATTTGGAAATAAGCTGTAGAATTTGCGTGGACACGGTTACCAACCACCCCCCAACACCCCCCCCCCTCTAAACCCCCCCCACTGACATCCTCTATCCTCATCAGCACTGAAGATGCCTCACCTTAAATAAACACTGATGGTGCAGAACACCAGACGTATTAGAGGAGAGAAGACGGGAAGAGAATAACAGCGAGAGAAAAATGAAGGAGAGAGAACACTGAAAGAGGAACAGAGAGAAGAGGATGAGAGAAAAGTAAAAGAGTGAGAGGATAATTAGAGTAAAAGAGGAATAGGGAGAAAGAGACAGAGATACATAGAGGGAGAAAAAATAAGAAGCAAAAGAGAGAAAGGAAGATGCTCTGAAAGGAAAATGCATCTTCCTGGTCTGAAAGAGGAGAGTGAATGAGTGAGCAAAAGAAAGACTAAGAGAGGAATAAAAGAAAGAAACAAAGAAAAGAAGGGAAAAAAGAAAGATGGAGAAAAAAGGAAGAAGCAGAGGCAAAAGAATGAATGAAAAAGTGAGAAGACATTGAAAAGAAACAGTGAAAAGCAGAAAAGATGGGCAGAAAGGGAAATAAAAAGAGGGAGAGAAAAGAGGCTGATATCAAACAAAAGAGGGACTAAGAGAGGAATTAAATTTTTCATAAGAAAGAAAGAAGGTGGGAAAAAAAATTATATCAAAAGGACACATAGAGAGTAAAGAGAAAAAAGGGAAAAAAAGAAAGAGGGGGAAAAAGGGAAGAAGGGAAGCAGAGGGAAATAAACGAACGAAAAAGTGAGTAGAAAAATAAATAGAAAAGAAACATTGGGAAATGAAAGAAAAAGGAACAGAAAGGGAAAGAAGTAAAGGGAAATGAAAAAGAGAGGGAGGGGAAAGAGACTGGACTAAGAGAGGAATGAAATTCCCCAAAAGAAAGAAAGAAAGAAAGAATGAAAGAAAGAAAGAAAGAAAGGAAAATTGAGAGGAAAAGGAAATAAAGGAAAAAAGAAAGAGGGTGTAAAAAGAAAAGAAGCATAGGGAAAGAAAGAAAGAAAGAAAAGGTGTATACAAATGAGCAAGTATAATATTTGTGTGAAGCTTGTGTGAAAATCAGTTTCGTAACACTTCCTATGAACCCTGTACATAATGCCTTATAAATGCCTTCATAATGCATTATATGACATGCACAATACCTTATAATGACTGTAATAATGTAACTCCCGGCCCCTTTAATTCACTGCAAAATTTTCCACGGACCCCCGGCCCCAAAAAAGAAGATTTCCCACCCTTTCCTCGGGCCGGGTCGGGCTCAAGAAAAGGATCTGTGATAGGCTTTTTTTTTGTGTTTTCACTCCAGATTGTTTTGTGTTTTTTTACTCCGGATTTTCTGCTGCCCCACACCACGGCTTTTTGCCTGTCTTATACCGCCATTAACCTGAACAGATGTGTGATGTTAGAGCGAGGTGGAGCTAAGAAAAGGAAAAAAACGAATATCCGAATACCAAAATTTAAAACCAAATCGGATCCAGCCCTAGTTGTTGGACAAAATCTTGCGATACATGACCCCATCCATCCATCCTCCCTTCAATATGGTGAAGTCATCCTGTCATCTTTGGAGAAAAGCATTGCCAAAGTATGATGTTTCCACCCCCATGCTTCACAGTTGGGACTGTGCTCTTGGGGTTGTACTCATCTTTCTTCTTCCTTCAAACACAGCGAGTGGAGTTGATACCAGTTGACACCTGATAAATGATGCGTCCCCTGCATCATCCAGATGGTAATTGATGAACTTCAGGATGGCTTGGGCATGTGCTACCATGAGTAGGGGGGCCTTGTGTGTCCTGCAAGGTTTTAGTCCATCTTGAGAAATCTCTAATCTTTATGACTGTGGTGCCAGCTCTCTACAGGTCATTGACGAGGTTCAAACGTGTAGCTCTGGGTTGATTCCTGACCTTTCTCAGATTCATCCCACCATCTTTACCCCATGAGACCTGATCTTGAATGGAGCCCCAGAAAAGAGAAGAGAAATATTGACAGTCATTGTGTTTCATCAATTTTCTAGTAATCACACCAACGGTTGTAGCCTATTCACCAAGCTTTTTTTTTATTATTATTGTCTTGTAGATCATCCCAGCCTTGTGCAGGACTACAGTTTTATCCCTGGTGTTCTTAGACAGATCTTTGGTCGTGGTCATGGTGAAGAAGTTGGAGTGTGATTGTTTAAAGGATTGTGTGAACTGGTGTCTTTTATACTACTATAATATCTCAGGTGGTTGCTATGCATTTGTTTTCAAATGGAATGAACTATAAATAAATAAATAAACTATTCAGTGACTCAACCAATAGTAAACCAATAGTGCGCCTCGTGTTGGAGCTTGTACTGGAATCTGTTCAAAGGCTGTTCACTGGCTCAAGTATTTTCCTATTACGGTAAATGGCGTAAAATCTGTTATCTCCAAAGCCCTATAGAAGGGCTCTCAGAGGGTAGTGTACCTCTTGGTGAGAGATCACTGACTGCTAGTCATGCTTTTACGAGGCATTGAAGACACTGTGATCAGTTGGACAGAGAGTTAGGCTACATCCACATTACAAGTCACATTGCTCAAATCTGTAAGTGATCTGTATCTGTGTGTAATGTGAACTCATCTGTCTCTGAAACACCTCACATGTGCACATTGATTGACTCGTAGCTTTATGAAGGGAAATGGATGCATTAGCGGCTCATTTGTGGAGCATCTTTTGCTGGAGTGGAGAAACAGTAAACAGCTGGTCTGAAGTACATGCTCAGGTCGAGGAGGAGAAAAAAGACCAGGCGGTTTGCTTTTGCTGTTTTTGCAGCTATAGCTGCACAGCTGCACCAAGAGATGCAGTGTGAGTATGAGAGAGAAGCACGTAGCGCATGCGTAAAAGCAAAAAAGACGCATGAATTCCGATTTGACCATTCACATTCATGTCACATGTCTGTGGATTGGATACGTATATGATTTAGGAGCACATATGAAAGTGGCCCAGATCTGATTTGAAAAATCGTCACACAGTAAACCCTATGGTCTGATAGAAAAGGGATGGTTATTTCAACTTTATATTGCCAACCGTCGTCTGCAGTGATGTCTAGAAATTAACGAGAAACCTGGACAGCTCCAGACTGGAACTGTATCATCTTTAGCCACAAGATCTGTGGGACCCGTTTTCATTTTTCATCAAATGATACAAAAAAAATATTTTTTCTAACTCAAACTCATTGGCATTGGCTCATTTTTTGTGAAAAACATATATCAAAACACATTTTCAAAAACACACACACACATTTTTATATTACATACAGTATGTTTGGCCAAGGGCTAATAAACATTGCTTCATTTGTAAATTTGAAATTTTTTAAAAACTAATAAAAAAAGAGTAGCACTTTTTTAAGCTGTTTATATTGCTTGCAATTTAGGTAAAGCAAGCATGTGTAAAGCATTTTAATGTAAAATTGCTTAATTTTGCTGAATTAAATACAAGTAACAAAGTAAACGAGTAACAAAAATATGAACACCACACAAGGGTTAAATCCTGCCTTTGCTGTGGAGCAACTCACTTTCCCAATTGCTGGTTTGATGATCTGGAAACCACTTCATACGACAGTTGGTTGGTCGTCCCTAGTCGTGATACGAGGGACACCGACAGCTTCTGCAACCTGCAACATGTCTTGCCTTTAATGGCAGGTCTTTTTTATATTTCAGCAGGATAATGCTCACCAGCACAAAGCAAGGCATTCTCAGAAACATCTCTACCGGATTTACCAGTCTTTTATCAATGGCTGTAGATCAAAGTTTGAAAAGAAAAAAGGTCTATATTTAGGCAAAAACATACAGTATTATACCAGATGTTTTGCGGCACAGCAGCATTGACGAAGGTTCTGATGGTCATGCCGGTGCTAACAGAGGGTGGTGTGGGGGTGTACTGGAAGACTTAATTAAGAAGGTCAGACACCTCCACTCTACGTAATTCACACCCTGGCTACCCTGGCAGGGTGGTCCGGGAGGAGAAGTATGATCTCAAGGAGGACCTGAGTGAAGAAACTCGTCTGATTGGTCCTAGTGGAGTTGTATTCCTGGGAGGGTGCTTACACAACAACTCGGAGAGCTACGCTGGCCTGCGCTTATATAAGCCCCCTCCTTCCAACAAAAACACAGCGCTGGAGTTTTGAAATCCGCGTTTCTTCACTCTCAGCACTATCGTCACTTTACACGAAAAACCAAAGATTATCAAGATCAAACGCACAACGCGATTGGCCGATGTGGTCATGGGTTGCTCAACCGTGTGCTTTCCTGTAGCATCAAACGGAAGACTATCGCGCCAATAATATCAAGATCGTGGGCTTGATTTGGAAAGAGGTCAGATGATGCTGATAATTTGTATCTTCTTGCTCTATTTGTATCTTCAAAGTTTTGGTAAAAACAAGTGTAGAACTGGTTTAGAGCTGATTGTGAAAGAGATTTTTTGTGTGAAAAGTACATCTTCAAAGTTCCCCAACCCAAAAAATTTAAAAACCTTTAGATATCCTACCATTTATAGCAGTAAATATAATCATCAAAAGATTCAGAGAATATGGAGAAATCCCTGTATGTGAGGGACAAGGTCTATGGTCAGTAATAGATGCTGATGCTGGTGATCTTTGGGCCCTCAGGTGGCACTATATGCAATTTAAGCATTATTCTGATTTGGAAATCACTGCATGGGCTCAGGAACATTTCCAGAACTCGTTTTCTGTGAACACAATTTGCTGTACAATCCATAAAATCAAGTTTTATGAAGAAAGATTAAGTATAATGCTGTCTTTTTTGGGGGCCAAGCTAATTTGAAATGAACTGAGGCAAAATGGAAAACTTTATTATTTAAGTTGTATTTTCTAAGCTGTGAAGAAAAGATGACAGAAGTTTGTTTTACTTTATTTCTTTTTTTATATTATTTTATTTCAATTTTTTTCCCATTTTCTCCCCAATTTACACAGCTAATTACCCAAACCACTCATTAGGACTCCCCCTATCACTAGTGATGCTCCAACACACTAGGAGTGTGAAGGCCAGCAGATGCCTCCACCGCAGTGACTCGGTTCTGATACATCAGCTCACAGACGCCTTGTGCTGATCGACATCACCCTAGGAGTGATGTGGGGAGAAGGAGAGAGCACCATCTACCCACCCAGAGAGAGAGCCAATTGTGCACTCTCTCAGGGCTCCGGTAGCCGATGGCAAGCTACATGAACAGGATTCGGACTGGAGATCTCCTGATAATAGTGGCAGCGCTTAGCTTAGTTAATTATTTTCTATGTCTATGTCTTTGTTCCCGTAAAAAAGCATTTGTGATCGCTCAGTTGAGTTGAAATCATCATTAAAACCTAGAAAAAACTCCCTGCTGATGTTTCGAAATGTGTTTCTTCACACTCAGCGCTGTCACTGCTTTACACATTAAATCAAAGATCATTAAGATAAAACTCTCAACACATGTCAGAAGATGATGTGGTCAGGTGTTGCTCAACTTCTTCCTGTAGCATCAGCTAGAACCTTAACTTGCCAGTAAAATCAAGATCAGGGGTTTGATTTGGAAAGTCAGAGGTCAGATAGTGATAAAGTGATTTGCTCTGTTTGCTCTATTTGCTCTGTTTGTGTATGTTGGGAAGCCAGTTTGCTTTTTACAACTGATACAGCTGAAAGTGTTTTGATTTGGATCGTTAAAAATTATGATTTTTAAATAAATATAGTCTCTGTTCTTATTATTTTAGTATGTTTAACTACTGAATCTAAGTATAACATGAGGGATAGCAGAAGAGTGGCTCAATAACAACCAACTAATAAATTAACACAAAATCTACCTCTAAATAAAATCCAGTGCAATCAATTGTCCTCAAAAGTCACTTTATTAGCGAATAGAGTGCAGCTGTGTGTAATTTAGTCTTAATATAAATATAATACCTCAGTGGTTTGTTAGAGAACACTAGTGAACAAACAGCACCATGAAGACCAAGGAACTCACCAGACAGACCAGAGATAAAGTTGTGGAGAAGAAGTTTAAAGCAGAGTTAGGTGATAAAAAATGTATCCCAAGCTTTAAGCATCTCAAGCAGCACTGTTCAATCCATCATCCAAAAATAGAAAAAGTTTTCTACGACTGCAAACCTGCCAAGACATGTCTATTCACCCAAACTGACAGATTGAGCGAAGAAAGCACTGGTCAGAGAAGCAGCCAAGAGGCCCATGGTCACTCTGGAGGAGCTGCAGAAATCAACAGCTTAGGAGGGAGAATCTTTCAACAGGACAACTAGAAGTCGTGCACTCCACAAATCTGACCTTAATGAAAGAGTGGCAAGAAGAAAACCACTGTTGAAAGAAAGACATAAGAAGTGCTGTTTGCAGTTAAGCACAAGCCATGAAGGCGACACAGCAAACATGTGAAAGAATTGTCCTGTTGTCAGAAGACACCAAAGTTTAACCTTTAAGCCTAAATGCAAAGCGCTATGTGTGGTAGAAAAGTAACACTGCTCATCACCCTGAACACACCATCCCCACTGTGAAACATGGTGGTGGCAGCATCAAGCTTTGTGGATGCTTTTCTTCAGTAGGGACAGAGAAGCTGGTCAGATTTAAAGGGAAGATGGATTAAGCCAAATACAGGGCAATCCTGAAAAAAAAAAACCTGTTGGAGCAGTGTTCTCAAGTCTCACACGCCACACATGGTATTTCTCACGCTTGCCAATCCATCGGCTGTATATGTTAATGTACTCTCGTTGAGCCAATCAGAATATAGATCGCTCTGTTGTTAGGCAGACCTAGTCAAAGATGGTGGAGTTTCAGCCAGAGTGTCAGGCGCAAAGAACTGTCCGATTCGAAAGTCGGTGAACAACTGAAGGAGAACGGCGGCAACCGCACCAACCCCCCCCCCCCCTTTTAACACCTGAACCACCCCCCACCCCCCTTAAACAGCCCTGTGTTGGAGGCTACAGAAGACTTGAGACTGGGAAGGAGATTC
This sequence comes from Astyanax mexicanus, assembly GCF_023375975.1. NCBI lineage: Eukaryota > Metazoa > Chordata > Actinopteri > Characiformes > Acestrorhamphidae > Astyanax > Astyanax mexicanus. Next base: position 32,033,436 of record NC_064411.1, read on the forward strand.
ACCTTCCAGCAAGACAATGACCCTAAACATACAGCCAGAGTTACTTTGCGTTGGTCTGTCAGTTAAAATCTCAATAAAATACATTTAATTTGTGGTTTTAAGGTGACTAAATGTGATCATAAATACTTTAGCAAGCCACTCTAGGTGGATTTTTAAAACAGTCATAATAAAAACATTTTTTATATATTTTTATTGCAAGACCCATTGCATTTCCCTCGTTTTAATAATACTTTTTTTTGTTTTTATAATTTTGTTCATCAAGTCTGTCTTAAGTACGCAAACTTGTTGACTTCTAACCTCCTGCTGGAAACGTGTGGAAGATGTTTACCACGTCTGTCTTGAAGACATTCGTCTTCTTGTTTTGTCTAACTTTGATCACATTTTGTTTATTAATCTCATAAACATCTCTGTAAGTCTCTGATCTTCTTCCTGTCAGCACAAACACACTTCACTCTGCTGCTTCAGCTGTTTCTGAACATTCAGCTCTGTTTCTGGTCCTCAACCAAACAGCAAGATCTTCACGATAAACTCAAGATCAGGATGGAGGGTGATAGCATGCGGTCAGGTGTTACTCAGCCCTGTTTTCCTGTAGATTAAGCAGCAACACTCAGCCCTCACAGCAATTTTACTATAGAAGTTTCCAGAAAAATACCTTAATATGCAAAAGTTTGTGATGTTGCCATGAAAAGTGGACGAGGTGGACTACACAGAAATTATATTATATATCACTATCACTCATAAAGTTTTAAGAGTTCAGAAATCAATATTTGGTGGAATAACCCTGGTTTTTAATCACAGTTTTCATGCATCTTGGCATGTTCTCCTCCACCAGTCTTACACGCTGCTTTTGGATAACTTTATGCCACTACTGGTGCAAAAATTCAGGGAGTTCAGCTTGGTTTGATGGATTGTGATCATCCATCTTCCTCTTTTAAATTTGATCAAATCAAAGAAACTCATCATTTTCACCATCATATTACTATCAACACCACCTTCATCATCTTAATTACCATCACCTTCACAATCACCATTATTGTCATCATTTCCATAAACACTATTACAGCCACCATAATCAGTGTCAGCATCACTTTCACCACCACCATGATCATCATCATCATCACCTTGAATAACAACCAGAATCTTCATCAGTTTCCTAAACACTATTATAACCACAATAATCACCATTATCTTCATCTTCTTTATCATCCAATCACCATCACTCCCACCACCATCATCATCATCATCATCACTACTATCTCCCTCATCATCATCATCATCATTATCACTACTATCACCATCATCACCACCATCATCATCATCATCATCATCATCATCATCATCATCATCATCATCACTACTGTCACCCTCATCATCATCATCATCATTATCACTACTATCACCCTCATCATCATCATCATTATCACTACTATCACCATCATCACCACCATCATCATCATCATCATCATCACTACTATCACCCTCATCATCATCATCATCATCATCATCATTATCACTACTATCACCATCATCACCACCATCATCATCATCATCATCATCATCATCACTACTGTCACCCTCATCATCATCATCATCATCATCATTATCACTACTATCACCCTCATCATCATCATCATTATCACTACTATCACCATCATCACCACCATCATCATCATCATCATCATCATCACTACTATCACCCTCATCATCATCATCATCATCATCATCATTATCACTACTATCACCATCATCACCACCATCATCATCATCATCAACATCCTCATCATCATCATCATCACTACTATCACCCTCATCATCATCATCATCACTACTATCACCCTCATCATCATCATCATCACTACTATCACCATCATCACCACCATCATCATCATCATCATCATCATCACCACCACTAACACCACCACATCATCATCATCATCATCATCATCATCATCATCATCATCACTATTATCTCCATCAACATCACCATCATCATCATCATCACTATTATCACCCTCATTATCATCATCATCACTATTATCTCCATCAACATCATCATCATCATCATCACCACCACCATGTACATCATGTACATCAATTACCTAAACACTATTATACCCAACATCATCACCATTATCCTCATCTTCTTTTTTACCATAATCATCACCACCACCATCATCACCAATATCACCACCATCATCATCATCATCACAATCAGGATCATCACATTATCATAATTCTCATCATCGTATCTCAGTGAGTATGGATAAATGATGCTGTGTAATGAGAGGTCTTTAGTTGTTGGTGTGTTGTGAGGATTGTGTGGTATGTAAGGCATGAAGATTATTATTCTTCTTATTATTATTATTATTATTGCTGTTTATACAGAGGCAGTTTATTGGGGGTCAGTGTAAACTCTGCTGAGAAAGGAAGAGCAGGAGCAGAAGCAGTCAGGCTGGCGGGGAACTTTATGGACGTGAGTGTTTTTATAGTAAGAGGATCTGGACAGCGTGAGGGACAGCAGGGCTCCTCGTCCCCTTCATCTGTTTATTTAGCTTCTGTTTAGTGTTGTGTGAAAATGTGGACGTGCTGAAAGAGCCAGGAGCATCATCACTCCTTCACTGTCTTCTTCCTTCTCTCTCTTTATTCTTTTCTTTTCTCTTTATTGTTTTACTTTATTGCTGTCTCTCTGTTTTTATAATTACACAAAGAATGATTTGTTGGATTTACGCAGCGTTTAGCACTCAACGTTTTAAACAGATTCAATATGTTTTCTTTTTCCAACTCAAAAAATACTATACTATATAAACTAGTATTTTAAGATCATTTCAAGTTAAATGTACTGTGTAGGTTGACCTCATTCAAATATATAAATAAGATTTGTTGTTTTCACAGAATTAATCAATCTCTTAGACGTTTAATCTCCATTTTTTTCCTGTCACCACCTATTTGCAAACTGGGCTTATCCTCATGTCACTGACATTTACTTTCAGTTGAAGTTACTTAAATTTATTTGAAATGAAATTTTCTTAAAAAAAAAAGCAAATGCAGAAAGTTGCGAAACTTTTTTAAAGTAAAGTATTTTACGCATCATTTTTTTCAGTGTGCATCACACATCCAGAAGAACTGGTGTCATGATGTGGGGTGCAGTTTCCTAAGAAGCCAGATCCCCTTTGGTCTTCATTACAGACCCTTTGACAGATCACTGTCACATTAATGATGTCCTGCAACCAGTTTAGCCTGTCTTGTACCTGTCCTGAACACTGTCTTCCATGCACTGTTCCAACAGGACAATGCTCATCTACATGCTGCTGACATCTCCAGAGCTTACCTGGAAGATACAGATACTGTATCTTGGCAACCATGGATCCAAACATTTTCTGCAAGATTTTTTTAATTAAGAGTGGAGTTTAATGAGTGTAATGATTAAATGTTTTCTTCTCTCTCTTCTCTCTCTCTCTCTCTCTCTCTCTCTCTCTCTCTCTCTCTCTCTCTCTCTTTCTGTCATTGATAACCGCTGTGTCACTCACCTTCACGCTCTGTAGAGGAAGTGATGTCGTCAGTGTGACGCACACAGAGAGCTCAGGTGCTCAGGTGTGCACAGCTGACACACACTCAGCAGTCAAGAGGTCAGACTGCATCACACCCTTGCACACACACCACACACACACACACCACACACACACACACTTGCACAGCTGAGTGTCTGTGAAACAGTTGGATGAGGAGATGAAAGAAATGGAGCAAAATAACTTTTTACCACATTTTTTACAGGCTTATTTTTCAGTAATAATAATTAGTGATTTTACTCCAGTATGAATCTGCAGTGTGCATTAATTTTTTATTATTTTATGGTGTTAACTGTGGAGTCATTTTAATCCAGTGTAAATCTACAGTGTGTGAAACTTTATAATCTGACAGTAGCAATCCAGTATGAATTTGCAGTACATGTGCATTTTTTTAATGTCATGGGAAGTACTGATAGATAATTTTAATCCAGTATGAATTTACAGTACATGGGCATTTTTTTACAATTTCATGGTAATAATTGTTAGGTGATTTTAATCCAGTATGTATCAGCAGTATATGTGCAATTTTTACAATATCATAGTAATAACCGTGGGGTGATTTTAGTCCAGTATGAATCTGCAATACATGGGCACTTTCCAATTTTCTTCGTAATAATTGTGAAGTGATTTCAATTTAGTATGACTCTGCGGCATGTGTGCATTTAAAAAAATCTCATAATATCTCATATCTCATATTAGATATTTTAATCCAGTATGAATCTGCAGTACATGAGCATTTTTTTTTACAATCTCATAGTAATAAATGTGGGGTGATTTTAATCCAGTATGAATCTGCAGTATATGTACATTTTCCAATTTTTTTTTTTACAATCTCATAGAATAAATGTGGGGTGATTTTAATCCAGTATGAATCTGCAGTATATGTACATTTTCCAATTTTTTTTTACAATCTCATAGTAATAAATGTGAAGTGATTTCAATTCAGTATGACTGCAGCACGTGTGCATTTTAAAAAAATCTCATAGTAATAACTGTGGTGTGATTTAATCCAGTATGAATCTGCAGCACATGTGCAATCTTTACAATCTCATAGTAATAAGTGTGGGGTGATTTTAATCCAGTTTGAATCTGCCGCACGTGTGCATTTTTAAAAAAATGTCATAATAATAACTGTGGGGTGATTTTAAACCAGTATGAATCTGCAGTATATGTGCATTAGTTACAGTTTCATAGTAAAAAATCTGGAGATATTTCCATCCAGTATGAATTTGCAGTACATGTATATTTTTTAAAAATCTCATAGTAATAAGTGTGGGGTAATTTTAATCCAGTATGAATTTGCAGTACATGTACATTTTTTTAAATCTCATATAAAAAATGTGGGGTAATTTCAATCCAGTATGAATCTGCAGTATATGTGCAATTGTTACAGTTTCATAGTAATAATTCAGGAGATATTTCCATCCAGTATGAATTTGCAGTACATGTCATTTTTTAAAATATCATAGTAATAAGTGTGGGGTAATTTCAATCCAGTATGAATTTGCAGTACATGTCATTTTTTAAAATATCATAGTAATAAGTGTGGGGTAATTTCAATCCAGTATGAATCTGCAGTATATGTGCAATTGTTACAGTTTCATAGTAATAATTCGGGAGATATTTCCATCCAGTATGAATTTGCAGTACATGTCATTTTTTAAAATATCATAGTAATAAGTGTGGTGTAATTTCAATCCAGTATGAATCTTCAGTACATGTGCATTTTTTTACAATCTCATAGTAATAAGCGTGGGATGATTTTAATGTAACACTTTACTTGGATGGGCCATTTGATGGCCTCTTTGATACTCAACTAACATTCAACTACATGTCTATTAAATGAAATTTTTACAATTTCATGGTAATAACTGTGGGGTGATATTAGTCAAGTATGAATCTGCAGTATATGTGCAATTGTTACAGTTTCATAGTAATAATTCTGGAGATATATCCATCCAGTGTGAATATGCAGTACATGTATTTTTTTTTAAATCTCATAGCAATAAGTGCATACATGAGCATTTCTTTTTACAATTTCATAGTAATAACTGTGGGGTGATTTCAATCCAGTATGAATCTGCAGTACATGTGCACTTTCCAATTTTCTTGGTAATAATTGTGGGCATATATTTCCATCCAGTATGTAGTAAAATGGGAAGGTCGTCGGTCCATTTTGTTTTTATTGGTGCTACTGTAAAGCATAGATTTACTGTTTTTACATTATTCTTTTATGGGTTGTGTGTACAATACCAGTCAAAGATTGGACACACTTTTTTTAACCCTTGGTCGCTCCTGGTGCTGTCCTGGTGAGTGCCAGTTTCATCATAGTGTTTTTTTTGTGACATCATGCTGCTTTGTGACAAGATAACCTCATAAAACTGACCAGCAAAGATTTACAAAGTTGTCTAGAATCTGAAAAATATCTAAAATCTAAACAAACATATTCTGGTTTGACTCGTTTTGTTTACTAAATAATTCCATATGTTTTTCGTCATAGCTTGAATGACTTTAGAATTAAGCTACAATAGAGAACATTTCAAACTAATAATAAAAAACACTGACTTTAGGGCGTGTCCAATCTTTTGACTGGTACTATATATTTGTGTTTTAGTTGTATATGTATATGTGAATATTCTATGAGTTCATATTGCTTTTATTATATAACAGTAGTAATCCAGTATGAATCTACTACTGTATATGTTTTACCATCATCAGAATGAAACCAATAAATTTGAAATATTATATAGTTGTAACCCCCCCCCCCCCCCCCAACACACACACACACACACACACACACACACACACTGTAATTGATGATCATATGACAGTGTCTGACAGTGTTGGCTGTTGTTAAAGATGTGCAGGGCTTCCTTTACAGCTTGGCAGATGTGCTTTAGCATGTGACTAGCATACCAGCGCTACATTATAAATCCTCAAACAGATGTTTTCATTTTAATGTGTTATGCAACAGTGTTTCTCTCACACACACACACACACACACACACACACATCCATACAGATGCTGGAGGTTGCTGAGATGCGCTGATGTCTGGACGCTTACAGTATTAAGAAACAGTGTTGAAATACTGAACCTTTCACTGGACGCCTGAGGTCAGATCCAGCGCTGTTACAGACAGACCAAGTTCTACTGACCTTCACTTCATTTCACAACACTACAGGACTACAGGATCTCCAGACGATCCTGCTGGAGAAGTCCTGCCTCTCCTGCATGTGATTGACAGCTGGCTCGTTCCCTGAAGACAGTTTTGAAGTTTTGTATAAGAAACAGGAGTCTGATAATAAGAAACTTGTATCCAGTACACTGTAAAAAATGATTCTTGAGCCAAGTAAACTTTGCTCATTAATATGAGAAGATTTGACCTAAAATTCTACTTTTTGAACTTTGCGTTAGTGCAGTTGTAGAGTTGTAGAGGTTCCTAATGGTGTCCTGCAATAATACCTCCAATCCCGTTCAAATATTCTCACACAGTTCCTGCTGATTTTTGAAAGATTGAAGTGTTGGTAGCAGAACCAATAGCATCCCATACATTTTAAATAGGGAATAGTCTTTAAGGCAGTAGAGGACATGAGGATGAGCATTGTTCTGTTGGAATAGTGCAGAAAAATATCTACTGTGTAATTTGCTGCTGTCCAATGAAAACTTTACAGGATAGAGTTTAAACCTTATTAGCTTTTAATGGAAGTCAATAAAAAAATAGTTTATTTTTAGGTCATTCTGGAGAATTCCTATTGGTCCATTGATCAAAAAAAAAAAATTAAAACAGTGAAAGAGACAGCTAGTGTGTACAAATTTTGTAGTTCACTACAAGAAATTGAAAAAAAATGGAAAAAAAACTTGTTTTTATTAAATAGAAATCATTTAATGTAATCACATATTCATATGCAAAAAAATTAGATTAAGTTATTAATCAAATCGGTTGTTAGATTTATCAATGAAAAATTATTTTTAGATTAATCAAGAAACAATAGTAGTCGCATGAATTCTGGTTGTTTTGTATTTGTAAAAAAAAATGGTATTAAAATAATTGTGTAATTACAACTTTTGTCATTTATGTAATAACTGTGTAATTACTCCGTGTAATTACACAATTATTAAAGAAAGTGTGATCAAAAAACGTTTGCCAAAAACTATTGATATTCAATTATTATACATTGAATAGTCACTTATTATAACTGTTCTTACAATCTTTTGCAATAACTCTTATTTAAAAATTCAAAGAGACATTTTTTTCTTTGGTGTGTCTGTATGTATATGTGTGGGGTGTGTGTATATGTGTGGGGTGTGTGTGTATGTGTGTGTTAAAGGTGTGTGTTTTACAGCTGTAAGTTTCCTCTCCTGCTGAAATGAACACATGACACTGAGTGTTAAAGTATTTCACCCAGATCTCCAGCTGGACACGGCCGTTTACTCCTCAACATCTCCAGCTGTACAAATGGCCTTCCGTGTGTGTGTGTGTGTGTGTGTGTGTGTTATGTGTGAACATGTGTGTGGTCAAGTAAGAGTAGCATGCCCAGAAAGCAGCAGAGTGTGTAAACTGCTCTAATCTGATGAAACGAAAACTTCAAATATTCAAAGCGGATTTTGACTTTAAAGGAAAAGGAACATATTTGATTTTAAGTCATTTTTAGAGCATTTCTATTGGTCCATACATCACCAAATCAGTCATATATAGAATACACGGTATGGGTATTCTCTAAAGTACACAAAACCCTTGAACTTTTAAACATTTTGTCACCTTACAACCACAAACTTTAAAATACCGTATTTTATTGAGATTTTAAGTGATAAACCAACACAAAAGGGAATTAAAATGATACATGGTTATTAAAATGTTTTATGCAAAAGTATTCAGCCCCCCTATATCAATACTTAGTAGAGACACCTTTCACTGCAAGTGCAGCTGCAAGTCTTTTGAGGTATGTCTCTAACAAACTGCAAACAGCACTTTTTATGTCTTTATTTTAACAATAGTTTTCTTCTTGCCACTCTTCCATAAAGGCCAGATTTGTGGAGTGCACAACTTCTAGTTGTCCTGTGGACAGACTCTCCCACATGAGTTGTGGATTTCTGCAGCTCCTCCAGAGTGACCATGGACCTCTTGACTGCTTCTCTGACCAGTTTGGGTGGATGGACTCTTTAGGTTTGCAGTTGTAGAATACCTTTTCCATTTTTGGATGATGAATTGAACAGTGCCTAATACTTTCACATGTTTTGCACGTCAGACTCTTTACAATTCTTTTTTCTATTTGAAAAAATGGGTGGATTCAGACAGAAGGTGATATATTCTGAACTGTGTATCAGATCCAAATGTAAAATACCTGGAGAGTCAAACCCAAATTTCAGTCTACAGCAGAAATAACGGGGTCAATATCAATTCTATTGGAGGGGATTGTATGTTAAATGTGTTCCCTTTACTTTTGTTAAATCACATTTTTGATTATTTTATTAACAAAACACAAAAACAATGTACTAATGAAGCAGTGTTTTTTTTTCAAAACTAGAGTGTATTATTTATTTGAATCTCTCTCTCTCTCTCTCTCTCTCTCAAACTCTCTCTCTTTGTGTCTTTCTTTCTTTCTGCTATCTTGCTTATTCTTTCTTTCTCTCTCTCTCTCTCCCTCTCTCTCTCTCGTTCTTTCTCTCTTTCTGCTCCTTTGCTCTTTCTTTCTCTCTCTCTATTTCTGCTCTTTTGCTCTTTCTTTCTCTCTTTCTGCTCTCTTTTGCTCTTTCTTTCTCTCTCTCTCTTTCTGCTCTCTCGCTCTTTCTTTCTTTCTCTCTCTCTTTCTGCTCTCTCGCTCTTTCTTTCTCTCTCTCTTTCTGCTTTCTAGCTTTTTCTTTCTCTCTCTTTCTGCTCTCTCGCTCTTTCTTTCTTTTTCTTTCTCTTTCTGCTCTCTCACTCTTTCTCTCCCTCTCTCTTACTGCTTTCTTTCTCTCTCTCTTTCTGCTCACTTTCTCTCTCTCTCTTTCTGCTCTCTATTTTTCTCTCTCTTTCTGCTCTCTCACTCTTTCTCTCTTTTTCTCTCTCTCTCTCTCTCTCTCTCTCTCTCTCTTTCTCTCTGTTTGTTGACTCTATGGTTGTGCTCCTGCAGATGAAGGTGAGAGAGGGCAGGTTGGTTATGTAAGGATGCTGTAAAAAAACTTTGATAACAGGAGGATTGGTTAGTTATTTTTGCCCTCCAGACCAGTTTACACACACACACACACACACACACACAGCTGATGATGAATGATGGATAACTTTTGAGTTAACCCTCATGTTATGTTCCAGGTCAAATTGACCCTATTGTTTTAAAGTTTGAAGATGTAGAAAAAATAGTTAAATATATATATATATATATATATATATTTTTTTTTTTTTTTTTTTTTTTTTTCAGTATAAAACTTCTGCTTACTTAATTAGTGAAATTTACACAAAATATTAAAGTTGCAATGTTTTGTTTCATTGTAATGTAAAATTGTGTTGTGTTTTATATGTTAGTCTTTACTTTCAAAAGCAATAAATGAGTGAAACATTAAAAAAGTTTGATCATGTTTATTTTTTTATGAAAAAAAAAGTGAATTATCTTATTATTGAACCATTGCACTATTGATAAAATAATTTGCAATAATTACTAGTTAATAATGAAATACTCACACTGATTAATATGCTCTGGGTCAGATTGACCCGGGAACACCACTGCTGTTCCTGACAAATTAAAACAAAACAGGAGGGTTAAACGGTGTGATCTGGCAACCTGCCATCTTCCTTCAGAGCGGAGTTTACCTTTCACTTTTTTTTTTTGAAGCACTGTTGACACTTTGTTACACAAATGCAGGGCTGAACCAAGCCACGCCCCCCAAAACATCAAATCACAGCAGGACACACCACCGTGCTTCATACATCAAAGACATAAAGCCATTAAACTTCTGAGCTGAGTTTGTTTCTGCTTGAGGCGCAGGCGGGATTAGTGCTCACTTTTTTTTTGATACAGCACAATGCTGTTGTGTTATGAATTTTTTTCCTACTACTGAACCTGTTTAAAATTATTTTTCTTACATTATAATTTAACACTGAAATCATCCAGCCTATGAAGGAACACATAAGGAATCATGTAGAAACTTAAAAGTGTCAAATAAACCTGTACAAACTCTGTAAATCATTTAGCATCTCTTATCTGAGGTTAAGCTGTTAACATTACGTTTCTGAGGCTGGTAACTCTAAAAAACTTATCCTGTGCAACAGAGTAACTCTTGCTCTTCCTTTTCTGGGACGGTCCTGATGAGAGCCAATTTTATCATGATATATCCGATGGTGTTTGCAACTGCACTTGAAGGTACTTCCAAAGTTCTTGATTTTGTTTTCAGAACAGTAGAAAAAAAAAGAACCGGTGTTGTGCCAAAATACGACTTTCGTGTGTACACAAGCATCACACAGCAGTATTGGTACAGCAGATCATGCTTGTGACTACTGTATCTACTGTAACTGTAGATTATCCCTTAGAAATCTGAAAATAGTCTGTCATGTTTACTTTGCTGAGTGACATTTCTGCACATGAATGCGATCAAGAGTCAAATTCTGTGAGGAATACAGAATTTGGCACAACACCTGCAAAGGCAAAGTCTGAACTAACAACATTCTTTCTATAAATCAATCAATGCTAAAACTGAACAAAAATGATGAGTAAAATTTACGTTAAAAAAAAGTTTTGCAACTTTCTGCATTTGCTTTTTTTAAGTTAATTTAATTTCAGATCAATTTAAGCAACTTCAACTCGGTTTCAAGACATAAAGGTTACATAAGTAGTAAGAGTAAATAAGTGAACTTAACTTTAGTCAGTCCTTTCTTTAAGTAAACTTTACTTCATTTCTGCATACAATATTACCTAATTACAATTAATTAATTTATACAATATTACTCAAATCATTTATGATACATATTATATTATAATTCCTGAAATGTATTTTTTTTAAACACACATATGTCTCAACACATGGATGGCATGTAATACGTTCTTTTTAATATACTATATAAAAAGAACGTATTACATGCCATCCTGTTTACAAAATTATGTAAATGTGTGTTTTAACTAAAAATATTTAAATTTCAGGAATTGTAATATATTATGTATTAAAAATTATTTGAGGTATATTGTATGAATTAAGTATTTGTAATTAGGTAATATTGTATGCAGAAATTAAGTAAAGATTACTAAAAGAAAGGATTGACTGAAGTTCAGTTCACTTATTTATTCTATGTAACATTTAAGTCTTGAAACCGAGTTGAAGTTACTTAATTTTACCTGAAATTAAATTTAGTTGAAAAAAGGAAATGCAGAAAGTTGTGAAACTTTTTTAAAGTACATTTTTCGCATTATTTTTTCAGTAGAGTATAGAGAGCCACAGCCCCCTATAGAACAGTGTGAAACCAAGGCTAACCAGACCAAATGTACAGTATTCAATCCAACAAGCACAGCAACCTTGTTTCGGACTCCACTCATCACTTCCAGGTGTGAAAAAATGTCCCAACACACAAAAGTACTTACTTATCTTGGTGTATCACCAACAACACTGTGAAGAGGGATGGGTTAATGGCTTACCGGGGTTAGGTAAGCTAATTTGAACCCATCTGAAGGTATACTTATCTTCATCCCCGTCATTCTTTTCTCCACCTTCCGTTTCCCAATCCCTCTTTCGCCCCGGCATGTCCTCTCCCGTGTGTGAACAGAGTGTAAGACGAGAAGTGCTCTGTTGATGCTCTGCAAACACGGCAAACACTCTTATTTACCAAATCAAATCTGTCTTAGCCAGCTTAGAGCGAAGCCCACCGCTAATGACAGCGGGTCACATTCCTGCGTGTAATCTGCTCTTTTAAAGCCGAGGTTTGGACAGGTTTTGTGTCTGAAGCAATGAGGCTAATGCAGCTAATGAGCACCGAAAGCTTACGCTCCACCAATTAGCACTGAAGCTACGTGACTAATGGAGTTAATCAGTAGGGGAAGCGTTCATCAATGGTTCATCACTTAGCATTGTGTTCTTTGTGCTCATTTTATTTTATTAAAAAGTATTTTCCCTCTCCTACAGATTTCTATTGTTTTTGCTTATTGTCATATTGATATTTTTGAGATTTTTTAATTTTAATATCAGATGAAGATAACCTGAGTAAATATATATATATATATAAAAAAAACTTTTTAAATGATCATTTTGTTTATTAAGGGAAAAGCGGTCAATCGTTTGTGATAACTGACTTGAGCCTTTCACGTCTCTGTGGAGTAAAATTTCATTCCATTCTTCTTTACAGAATTTAAAAATTTAATTCAGACAGATTAAAGGATTTTAAAGAATGAAGAGCCTGTTTAAGATCATCCACAGCATCTCATATAGATTTGGACTAGTCGACTCCAAAACCTTTATTTTGTTATGTTTTTTTTTAAGCCATTCCGAGGTGGACTTGTTGGTGTGCTTTGGATCATTGTCCTGCTGCAGAACCCAAGTACGCCTGAGCTTGAGGTCACTAACTGATGGACTGACGGATCAAACTGTTATATCTTCTTCAGGATTTTCTGGTAGAGAGCAGAATTCATGGTTCCATCAATTACAGTAAGTTGTCCAGGCCCTGAAGCAGCAAAACAGCCCCAGATCATCACACTACCACCACCATGTTTTACATTCAGTATGAAGTTCTTTTTCTGAAAGGGATATCATTTTCGACCAGTCTCTTTCTTATTATTGAATCATTAACACTGACCTGAACTGACTAAGGCAAGTGAGAGTTAAGGTCAGTTCTTTAAATGTTGTTCTGGGTTCTAGTAAAAGTTGGAATAGTATGGAATAGTAGTAAAAAATAAGAAAACAGAAATGTACAAATAAAATAAAAATTGTATTTTTCATACAGATTTACACAAAAACATCAGCATTTTTTTAAACCAAAAAAATACAGTACCAGTCAAAAGTTTAGACACACCTTCCCATTCAATGTTTTTATAGTTTTATATATTTATATTTATATAATTTTTTTTCATTATAAATTAATACTGTAGTCATCCAGACTATTTGAAGGAAAAAATAAGGAACCCATCATGTGGTAACTTTAAAGTGTTAAACAAACCAAAATACTTTTACTATTGTTAAGCAATTAGGTGGTCCTTTCCTGGGGCAGTCCTGATGAGAGCCAGTTTCATCGTAATGTTATTGATGGTCTTTGCGACAGCACTTGAAGATACTTTCAAAGTTTTTGATTTTTTTTTTTTCGAATTGACAAAATCATTGTCACATCTGGTGCTGTTAGCTCCTCTGTTTCTCACGCACCCAGCTCTGACAGAGGTTCTCAGTCTAACAACTACATTACCCAGAACGCACCACCCGCTGACACGCACACACCCAGTCACACGTCACCTCACCTGCTCCAACCAGGAAGCCCCGAATATTAGTCTGGCACTATTTAAGGACACCTCTCACACACTTCTGTGCCGGGTATTGTTGGATTTTCCTCATTACTAAGCGTTACTCTCTATTGTCTCTGTTATCTTCGTGTATGACCTTGTTTTGTTTTTTCTCGACGCCGATTTTTGGATTATCTCTGATTGTGGATATTTTTGTGTATGACCTGGACTGTTTCACGTTTTTTGATTTTGGATTACCTCTGATGTTGGCCTGCTTGTGTTTGAACTCTGGACTGTATCTCACTCATGGTATGGTTATCCCTACGTTGCTTCTGTTTACCGGTGCTCTAACTTTGTTTGTACGACTACCCTTTTTTCTACCTGCTATTTTAATAAACAACCCGTTTTACTGCATCTGCGAGTGTCTGTATTCTGTGCACACCATGACAGAATACCCGGCCTCTCTCGATCAGACAGCAGATGCGGATATGCTAAGATCAGGGTTGTTTAATCAAGGCAGATTGCTCGGTCAGCACCAGCAAACACTCGCCGGTGTGACCCACGCTGTTACTGAGTTAGCTAGCCAGCAAGCTAACCAGCAGCAGCAGCTCTCTAGCATTCTCGAGCACCTCAAGGGCTTAGCTGTAGCTAACGCTAGCCCTGTAGCTAACACTAGCACCATTAGCTCTCCTGTCTCCGGCTTTCAGGTGTGCAAGCCGGAGTATTTTGATGGTTCCCCGGAGAAATGCAGCGGATTTCTCTTACAATGCTCCGTATTTTTTAGTAACGCTTCTCCCGCCTCAGACAAAGCTAAGATCGGCTTTATTATTTCGAGGCTGTCTGGTAAAGCACTCGACTGGGCTACGGCGGTTTGGGACACCATTTCTGAAACCAGCTATTCGGAGTTTTTGACTTTGTTTCGAGCAGTTTTTGATCACTCACGCTACGGACAATCCTCTGGAGAGCTTCTACTGGCGTTAAAACAAGGTCAAAAAACTGTTGCTTCATATGCCATGGAGTTTCGCACTCTGGCAGCTGGCAGTGGCTGGAACAACGCTGCACTCATCTCTGTGTTCAAGAATGGACTTAACCCTGAAGTTTTGAAGGAGTTAGCATGCAAGGATGAATCCCTTACCTTGGATCAGCTGATTTCCCTCTCCATTCGGTTAGACCAGCTGCTCTCTCGCCAAACCAAGACCAACCTCCACGTACAACCCACTCCAGCAGAGCTACCTCACGCTTCATCAGACTCCACAGTGGAACCCATGGATGTTCAAAAGTCCAGATTATCTCCAGCGGAACGCCAACGCCGCATTCGGTTCCATCTTTGTCTCTACTGTGGAGAGGCTGGGCATCGCAAAGCTGCATGTGGTCTCCTGACCCGATCCGTGAAGGCTCCAGCCCTGGGAAAGCGCGTGGGGGGCTCTCCACGCGCTAACGTGGTACGTAATTCTATCTCTAATCACAAAGCTAAATGTTTTACGTTACCCGTTATTATCTCTTCACCCACTGGTATGTTCTGTGTCCCAGCGCTTGTAGATTCCGGGTCGGAGGGGAACTTCATCAGTTGGGACCTGGTCAAGGAACATGGCATCCCTACCCGTGACCTGCGCCGTCCCATTTCTATTCACGCGGTGGATGGGAAAACTGTACGCTCCAAGGCTATCACTCGTCAGACACTTCCCGTCGCTCTTCAAGCCAGCGCTCTGCATCACGAGGAACTGCCCCTGTTTGTGCTTCCCTGCTCTGAACACCCGGTGATTTTGGGCATGCCATGGCTCAAGTTTCATGATCCTGTGGTTTCCTGGACTGATGGTGATATTACGGTTTGGTCTCCCTCTTGTTATGAACATTGTTTAGCTCTTAATGAGTTAGCTTTACAGTCTACCTCGGTAGAAAGTCCTGACGCAGTAGATACTCCTGTTATCCCCTCTGAATACTCTGATTTTCTTGATGTCTTTAGCAAAGCCAATGCCACTAAATTGCCTCCACACCGTCCTTATGACTGTGCTATAGATCTAGTGGAGGGAGCTACGCTGCCCAAAGCTAGAGTCTATCCCCTCACCCTCGATGAAGAGAAGGCTATGGCAGACTATGTTGAGGAGGCACTCGCTCAGGGTTTCATCCGCCCGTCTAAATCTCCGGTTGGTTCAGGGTTCTTCTTTGTCAAGAAGAAAGACGGGGGGTTGAGACCCTGTATAGACTACCGTGGGCTTAATGACATAACTAAGAAATTTGCGTATCCGTTACCCCTCATACCCAGCGCTCTCGAGCAACTTCGTGAAGCTTCCTTTTTTACGAAATTAGACTTACGCAGCGCGTATAATTTAATTCGTATCCGTGAGGGTGACGAGTGGAAGACTGCCTTTACCACTACTAATGGGCACTACGAATATTTAGTGATGAGTTTCGGTCTCGCTAACGCCCCGGCAGTCTTCCAGTCATTCATGAATGACATATTTAGGGATATGATTGGGAAATACGTCGTCCTATTTATAGACGACATTCTGATTTATTCAGCTGATTTTGAGTCTCACGTGATCCACGTACGTTCCGTTCTCCAACGCTTACTGGAGAATAGCCTTTATGCCAAAGCAGAGAAATGCGAATTTCACCGTCAACAAGTCTCCTTTCTCGGCTATGTTATTAGCTCCCAAGGCGTCCTGATGGACGACACCAAAGTTTCAGCTGTCACTGACTGGCCCGTTCCGCAGTCTATTAAGGATCTCCAGCGCTTTTTAGGTTTCGCAAATTTCTATAGGCGATTTATCCGCAATTTCAGTGGTATAGCTGCCCCTCTTACTGCTCTGACCAAGAAAGCCACTAAGATCCTGAATTGGTCCCCCGAAGCTGAGCAAGCTTTTAATAAGCTTAAAGCTGCATTTGTGTCCGCGCCTATACTAGCTCACCCTAAGCCCGAACTCCCGTTCGTTGTCGAGGTCGACGCTTCTGATACTGGGGTAGGGGCTGTTTTGTCACAGCGTAGTGGGTTTCCGCCTAAAATGCATCCCATAGCCTTCTTTTCACGAAAAATGTCTCCTGCGGAGCGCAACTACGGCATAGGGGATAGAGAGCTTCTTGCTGTCAAACTGGCTCTCGAAGAATGGCGTCACTGGCTGGAGGGGGCCGCGCACCCATTTACTGTTATCACTGATCACAAGAATCTCGAGTATTTACGCTCTGCCAAACGTCTTAATCCTCGCCAAGCTCGTTGGTCATTATTTTTCTCTAGATTCGATTTCTCTATTTCGTTTCGCCCTGGCAACCGTAACACTAAGGCAGACGCGCTATCCCGAGTCTATACTGCTCCGGATAGCGCATCTCAGTCTTCCGAACCTGAACGCATTCTTCCTCCGGCCGTCAAAATTGCAGCTATTCGCTGGGAATTAGATGATCTCATTCAACAGAGTGTAGCGCACTCACCACCTCCTGAGGGGTGTCCCTCTCACAAAACTTTCGTTCCTGAACAATTCAGAGATCGTCTTATTAGCTGGGCTCACTCTGCTCTCACCTCGGGCCATCCCGGCGTTACGCGCACTCTGCAGCTAGTATCAGCTCGCTATTGGTGGGAAACCATGCGAGCTGACATACACGCTTTCGTCTCCTCCTGTTCCGTTTGTGCTCAATGCAAAACCCCAAAAACCCTTCCAGCCGGTAAGCTTGTTCCTCTACCTGTACCAGAAAGACCCTGGTCTCACATAGCTGTAGATTTCGTCACCGATTTACCTGTCTCCGAGGGTTACACCACAGTACTCACTGTTGTGGATAGATTTTCCAGGGGGGTTAAGTTTATTCCTTTCTCTGCCCTGCCCACTGCACTTCAAACTGCACAAGCCATTTACACACACGTGTTTAGACATTATGGTATTCCAGAGGATATTCTCTCTGATCGGGGCCCTCAGTTTACTTCCAGGGTTTGGAAAGCATTTTTTGAACATTTGGGTGTTCATGTTAGTTTAACCTCAGGGTTCCATCCCACTAGTAACGGTCAATGTGAACGTGTTAATCAAGAATTAGGCAAGTTTCTCCGTCTGTACTGTTATAAGCACCCCTCTGACTGGTCTCAGTTCCTTATATGGGCTGAGATTGCGCAGAATTCTCTCACTAACTCCACTTCTGGTCTCACACCGTTTCAGTGCGTTCTGGGTTACCAACCTCCGTTAGCTCCGTGGACAGCCGTGTCCTCTGAGGTTCCTGCGGTGGACGACTGGATGAAGCGGAGCGAGCAGGTGTGGGAGGAAACTCACCAGCAGGTTTCGGAGGCGTTACGCAAATACAAGGAGCAGTCCGACAGACACCGAGGCAGTACCCCCCAGTATCAACCCGGGGATCGAGTGTGGTTGTCCACCCGGGACTTGAGGTTTGAGGGGGAGTGCAGGAAACTTCTGCCTAAGTATATTGGGCCTTTCAAGGTTTTGTCTCAAATTAACGAAGTTACTTATAAGATTGAACTTCCAGCCCAGTATAGAGTCCATAATTCATTCCATGTATCTCTCCTGAAACCTCTTGTCCCAGGTCCACTCGCAGAGGGTCTTCCGGATGACGTACCGCCCGCGGCTGTGGAGGGGGAGGCTTCATCCACCTACGCGGTGAAAGAGGTGCTGGATTCTCGCAGGCGCGGCGGTGGGCTCCAGTATCTCATTGAGTGGGAGGGCTACGGCCCCGAGGAGCGCTCTTGGGTTGCTGCCAGTGATGTGCTGGATCCGGCTCTTTTGGCTGAATTTCATGCTAGTCATCCGGGCAAACCTGCTCCTAGACCCCGTGGGCGTCCCAAGCGCTCACTTTCCTCGTCGGTTCCGGTTCATCGGGGTTCCCAGCTCCGCAACCCCCGCCTGTCCGGCACCTCTGTGGCTACTCCTGTTCCTCCCGCCGGTACTCCCTGTCCGTCGGGTGGTCGTCGTCGTGGTCGTCCTCGTTCCGTTCCCGTTCCGACTCCCTCGGGGGGAGGTACTGTCACATCTGGTGCTGTTAGCTCCTCTGTTTCTCACGCACCCAGCTCTGACAGAGGTTCTCAGTCTAACAACTACATTACCCAGAACGCACCACCCGCTGACACGCACACACCCAGTCACACGTCACCTCACCTGCTCCAACCAGGAAGCCCCGAATATTAGTCTGGCACTATTTAAGGACACCTCTCACACACTTCTGTGCCGGGTATTGTTGGATTTTCCTCATTACTAAGCGTTACTCTCTATTGTCTCTGTTATCTTCGTGTATGACCTTGTTTTGTTTTTTCTCGACGCCGATTTTTGGATTATCTCTGATTGTGGATATTTTTGTGTATGACCTGGACTGTTTCACGTTTTTTGATTTTGGATTACCTCTGATGTTGGCCTGCTTGTGTTTGAACTCTGGACTGTATCTCACTCATGGTATGGTTATCCCTACGTTGCTTCTGTTTACCGGTGCTCTAACTTTGTTTGTACGACTACCCTTTTTTCTACCTGCTATTTTAATAAACAACCCGTTTTACTGCATCTGCGAGTGTCTGTATTCTGTGCACACCATGACAATCATGTTTTTCTTTATTTAGTTTTTAGTATTTAGTTTGTGCCATAATATGGATTCGAACATTATTAAAATAGGGTTTTTCACTGTATGCCATCTCTACCTCTTTACAACTTTCCAACTGATGCTCTCAAACACATTAAGACGCAAAACAAATCATGTAATTAACTCTTGACAAGTTCAGCACAGCTGTTAACTGAACGTAGTACATTCCAGGTGGCTTTTCCTCATGGAGCTGACTAAATATGAAACATATTCTGGTTTTCGTTCACCAAATAATTGCGAATGTTTTTCTTCATAGCATTGAAATCATTCTGCCATTTTTGGAATCTGTGAAAGGCACATTTTCAAACTATTGTATTGAAAATGGGAAGCAGGTGGTTTCCCGCTGTTTTTGTGCTCCATTGTGAAGCGCCTTTGCTGCGAGGTTAGCATGCAATCCTCATCCTTCCTCTGCAGCCAGGCTTCTCCTGGGTCACGGAGAACATCTTTTCATCTCCGTCAGCAGGTTCTGGCAGTTTTAATGATTTGCTGATGTGCTCCCACTCCCACCTCCTCACTCGGTGGATGGATGAATGGGTTTGTCATCTGCAGGCCTGCAGTGGCTGTTGTGGCTGTCTCATCGAGCCCAAGGCCGGCAGCCCAGTGCGCCGAGAGGAAGATAATACGGGCTAAGGTGACAGATATGATACAGCTTGGATCTTCAAGGTTTTAGACTGTGTTGCCGTGGTGGTGAACGTGACTCTGAGTGATTGGCTTTGTGTGCTTTTGTTTGGGGGTTGGAGTATTGTTGTGAGAGGTGACCTGCAGTACCCTGCGGTACAGTACTGCATACAGTCTGTGGATGCTGTGGTTGATGATTCAACAGCTATGTAGTTGGTGTGATGCCCATGTCTGCGCTGCAAAAAATCCATCCATTGGCAAAAACTAGAGAAAATATCTTAAGATCCAAACATAAAAAAAACAAAACTAGGCTGCAAATGGAGTTTTGTTCTCTAATCTCAACCTAACCTTGACCTACACCATAATCTACACCCAAACCTAATCTAAACATTCAACATAATATAGACTAAAACATCATCTTAAACTAGCTTTGATCTACATCATAATCTACACCCATACCTAATCTCAACCTAACCTTGACTTTAACCATAACCTACACCATAATCTACACCAACACCTAATCTTAATCTATATCCAGTCCTAAATCTTATTTTAAACTAGCCTTAACCCACACCATAATCTACCCCACTCCTAATCTCAACCTAACCTTGACTTTAAACATAACCTACACCACAATCTACACCAACACCTAATCTTTATCTATATCTAGTCCTAAACCTCATCTTAAACTAGCCTTAACCTACATCATAATCTACACCAAAACTGAAAGCTCTGCGCAGGTTCTAGCGGGAAACTCGAAATCACGCCACTTTTCTCAGCCAATCACCAACTCCCACCTGTCCTTAAAAGACCTCCCTCATACCTGTTCTCCCCTGCTTGCAGACGCTAACATACGTTTTCGGGCGCCGGTCGTTGCCGCGTGGCTTCATGGTGTTTCTGCCATTTGTCATTACCTTGCTCTCAGTTTGCCGTTTTCGCCCGTCTGCGTGGCTGCTCGTTTGTAGTTGGCTCGTTTTCCTGCTCGTAGGATCCATGTTGGTTTGTATTGCTCTCTGTTCTGTCGCTGGCGTTTTGGTTGGATCCTCGCTGTGTTTGCTGTTGGCGGTCTGGGTTCCTGTTTTGCTGGATCACGTGACCGTGTCGTGCTTGCCTTCGCGCTGCTCCGATGCTTTGTCTTGGCTCGCAGCCATGTGCTGAATCGTGCTGGTTGTTTCGGCTCAGTGTCGATTCTGTGGCGTTCTGGTCTAGTGCTGAGGCTTTTCTCGGCGGTGTTCGGATAGTTGCTTGGTGTTTCTGCGTTTTCCACGGCTCTGTCCGGTGCCTGTGGCTGAGTTTGTACGCTTCGCTCGAGAAGTCTGGGCTGGTTGGCTGTTTTTAAACCCGCTCCTGCTGGCACCCGATAGTTTTAGCCCCGCGCCCGCCCTCCGTTTTTTACGTTTCTGCCGCTCCGCACGCCTGCTTGTGTTGCTTACGTTTAGTGCTCGAAATTAACATGGGTTTTTTATTGACCCAGCAATGTGGCGCTGATAGCCTGCTCCCTTCCTACTGTCCACACACACACGCCCACGCCTCAGTGGAGCTGACCCTTCAGACACTGCTTGCAAAGTGTTTCGTTCATGCAGCACCAAAACCTAATTTGATCGATGATAAATAAACTTAGTGTAATTGGTTAATCCTCGTTCGTTGTGATCTCATTCTCGTGACGCTCCTATGGTTCGTTTATCGGTCTTGGGCTTTATTGTTGCTGAATGTTATTGATGTGTCGTTCGCGATCGATCCGGCTCAGGAGCCGACTCTTCGAAGTCAACTATTGGAACCGGCTCTATAATGGGTGCCGTTTTCTCCATTTTATATACCTTCGTATTTTACACATTAATTTAGAAGCACTGTATTTGATATTTGTATTGTGGCACTTTTTTGTTATGGAGCTGCTTTAATACTTTTTCGTATTGGGTGATTGTATTGACTGTTTCATTTGTTTTAAGTTATTTTGTCGAAGTGGCACTATTTTGTAAATTTCATAATTGGTAATACGTTTTTTATTATAAAGCATTGTTTTGCAGCTGTTTTGCTCGTCGCAAGTGCCTCGGACCGTACCCGTTCAATTGCTTTTCTGTACTCGCTTCCGCGCTGCTTATTGTCTCGGGCCATGCCTGCTCTACTTACTGCTTTAATGTCTCGCTTTCTGCGCTGCTTATTATCTCGGGCCGTGCCCGCTCTAATGCTTTAATGACTCGCTGTCCGCGTTGTTTACCTCGGGCCGTGCCCGCTCTACTGCTTTGCTGTACTCGCAGTCCGCGTTGTTTATTATCTCGGGCCATGCCCGCTCTGCTGGTTACTGTACGCGCAGTCCGCATCGTTTATTATCTCGGGCCGTGCCCGCTCTAATGGTTTACTGTACTCGCAGTCCGCGTTGTTTATTATCTCGGGCCATGCCCGCTCTGCTGGTTACTGTACGCGCAGTCCGCATCGTTTATTATCTCGGGCCGTGCCCGCTCTAATGGTTTACTGTACTCGCAGTCCGCGTTGTTTATTATCTCGGGCCGTGCCCGCTCTGCTGGTTACTGTACGCGCAGTCCGCATCGTTTATTATCTCGGGCCGTGCCCGCTCTAATGCTTTACCGTACTCTCAGTCCGCGTTGTTCATAATCTCGGGCCGTGCCCACTCTATAATGCTTTAATGGCTCGCAGTCCGCGCAGTTTATTATCTCGGGCCATGCCCGCTCTAATGGTTTGCTATACTCGCAGTCCGCATCGTTTATAATCTCGGGCCGTGCCCGCTCTAATGCTTTACCGTACTCGCAGCCCGCGTTGTTTATTATCTCGGGCCATGCCCGCTCTAATGGTTTGCTATACTCGCAGTCCGCGTTGTTTGTTATCTCGGGCCGTGCCCGCTCTAATGCTTTACTGGCTCGCAGTCCGCGTGGTTTATTATCTCGGGCCGTGCCCGCTCTAATGCTTTACCGTACTCGCAGTCCGCGTTGTTTGTTATCGCGGGCCGTGCCCGCTCTAATGCTTTACTGGCTCGCAGTCCGCGTGGTTTATTATCTCGGGCCGTGCCCGCTCTAATGCTTTACCGTACTCGCAGTCCGCATTGTTTGTTATCGCGGGCCGTGCCCGCTCTAATGCTTTACTGGCTCGCAGTCCGCGTGGTTTATTGTCTCGGGCGTGCCCGCTCTAATGCTTTACCGTACTCGCAGTTCACGTTGTTTATTGTCTCGGGCCGTGCCCGCTCTAATGCTTTACCGTACTCGCAGTCTGTCCTTGGTTCTGCATTTGGTGCTTCCTGGCATTTGTTTTGACATTAATTTCGCATTAATTTCGCCTGCGATCGCGGGCCGTGCCCGCTCTAATAACCACTGGACTCGTAGTCTGTGCTGCTGCAGTCGCGAGCCGTGCTCGCTCTTATATCCTCACCCATCTTGTTCGGGATACCTGATGTCTGAGTAAGTAATTTATGTACATTTTATATATATATATATATATATATATATATATATGTATATATATATACATATATATATATATATATTTATTTATTTATATATCTATTTAATATATCTATTTAATTGCAAACAACTGGAGGCGGTTGTAAGATTTTTATACAGACGTCAAATGAATATACTGTTATAACGTACTGCCACGGCGGCTCGCGCTCGCTCAAATATCCTACTCCTTATACTCCTAGATATCAACACGGGCCGTGCCCGTTCCTATGCTCATAGACTCCTAGTCTGAGTTTTTTCTGCACAGCGGGCCGTGCCCGCCCTTATACCCTTTGGACTCGTAGTCCGCGTTTTGCTACGACGGCGTCCAGAAGTTGTGCCCCTCAAAGGCTTAATGTATTGTTAGTCCGCAGTGTTTTCTCATGCTGATCACGTCAACGATACGCTTATCCTACGCTTCTAAAATAGCCTCAAGCAGTGTATACAAGTACTTTGTATACAACGAACCTAATAAATGTATGCTATCAAAACATGAGCGCAACTACTGTAATGCACACGTACTCAGCAAATAACACTTTAATCTTGAACGCCTTATTCAAGCTTGTTTATAACTGTTTTCCTTCCAGAATACGTGAACCAGGTAAAGGATCCTCCTGTGGGTAATTATATCTTTTCATATTTTTGGGGATAGGCTCCGCCCCCGCCGTACAAGTACGGCAGGATCTGCGAGGTTCCAGACGACCTGGGCTTCGACGGGGCTTTCGCCAAAGACTCTATATACACTATATTCACTATTACTAATTGTCATACGTGTTTATTGGGATTAAATCTTTCTTGCTGCACTTTGTTTCTAGAGTTTTCCTGCTAGAACCTAATCTTAACCTATATCTAGTCCTAAAGCTCATCTTAAACTAGCCTTAACCTACATCATAATCTACACCAAAGCCTAATCTTAACCTAACCGTCACCTGCACCACAATCTACACCAAAACCTCATCTTAATTTATATCTAGTCCTAAACCTCATCTTAACATAACCTTGACCTACACCATAATCTACCCCACTCCTAATCTCAACCTAACCTTGACTTTAAACATAACCTACACCACAATCTACACCAACACCTAATCTTAATCTATATCTAGTCCTAAACCTCATCTTAAACTAGCCTTAACCTACATCAAAATCTACACCATAATCTATTCTCAACCTAACTTTGACCTACACCATAATCTACACCAACACCAAATCTTTATCTATATCTAGTCCTAAACCTCATCTTAACCACACCTTAATGTACAATAAAACCTAACCTTAACCTAACCTTCACCTACACTATAATCTACACCAACACCTAATCTTAACCTATATCTAGTCCTAAACCTCATCTTAAAGTACCCTTAACCTATGTCTTAATCTACACCAAAGCCTAATCTTAAACTAATTTTCTCCTACACCACAATCTAAACCAAAACCTCATCTTAATCTATATTTAGTCATAAACCTCATCTTAACCTAACCTTGACCTACATCATAATCTACACCAACACCAAATCTTTATCTATATCTAGTCCTAAACCTCATTTTAACCACACCTTAATCTACAATAAAACCTAACCTTAACCTAACCTTCACCTACACTATAATCTACACCAACACCTAGTATTAACCTATACCTAGTCCTAAACCATAATCTGCCTAGTCCTAACATTATCTTACTAATTACTTGTTTCAAAATTGACTCACAATTAACAATCAACTTAATGAGTATCATCAATCCCCACATTACTGTTCGAAAGAAATAACTATAAAAATGTAAAATGTAATTTGATTATCTTACTCTATACCCAAATTTACCCTTAACCTTCACCTTAATCTAGCCTTGACCTACACCATAATCAAATCCATCCATAACCTAAATTTAACCTACACCTTAATCTACACTAAAACCTAACCTTAACCTAACTTTCACCTACACTATAATCTACACCAAAACCTAATCTTAACCCAACCTTGACCTACACCATAATCTACACCCACACCTATCTTTTTTATATAATTTTATTTCCATTTTCCCCCATTTTCTCCCACATTTACACAGCCAACACCCAACCCACTCATTAGGACTCCCCCTACCACACTACTGATGCCTCAACAACAGGAGGGTGAAGACTAGCACATGCCTCCTCTGATACATGTGAAGTCAGCCACCACCTCCAACTGTTTCCAACTGTTGCTAATACAGCATTGCCAAGTAGCATCACAGCGCACTCGAAGGAAAGCGCAGCGAAAAGGTTCTGATACATCAGCTCACAGACGCCTTGTGCTGATCGACATTACCCTAAGTGTGATGTGAAGAGACAGCGCCATCTACCCACCCGGAGAAGGCAGGCTCTTTTAGGGCTCCGGTAGCTGATGGCAAGCTACATGAGCGGGATTCGAACCGGCGATCTCCTGATCATAGTGGCAGCACCCTAGTCCACTGGACCACTCAAGAACCCCACAAAACCTAACCTTGACCTACACCATAATCTACACCAACACCTAATCAAAACCTTATCTTAACCTAACCTTAATCTACACCTAAACCTAATTTTAGACCTATTTTTTTTCCTTCTTCAGCTAATCTCAGTAAGGATTTCCAAAGAATTTTGGTTGATTAATGATTAAAGCTTGTGTTTCTCATTCGCCTGGAAGCAAAACAGCAGCTCCTACTGTAAGATATTGAGATGCATGACATACTGCACTTTTACAGCTACCAGAATATAGATTCCAACACTACAGGAATAAATAAAGGGATTATGAGAGATTTATGCTACAGAAAAAAAAATCTTTAGGTAAAATCTGGAAAACATTAATCTGACTATTGG
Source organism: Astyanax mexicanus (assembly GCF_023375975.1). Classification (NCBI taxonomy): domain Eukaryota; kingdom Metazoa; phylum Chordata; class Actinopteri; order Characiformes; family Acestrorhamphidae; genus Astyanax; species Astyanax mexicanus. The sequence continues at coordinate 32,059,839 of NC_064411.1, forward strand.
GGCAATTTGTAGGCATTGTTGCTATGAGAAAATAAGATGAGCAAAAGCACTACTTTCAACACCATAAAAAATGAATGTTACTTTTTACCCCGGCTCAGTTTTGTAAGCATCTCTCTTGAGACTGAACCAGAGACTCTGTACTGTCCTGCTTGTCTGGTCATGGGAGCAGTTGGCTGGAGCCTGAGCCAGGCTGGGAACACGACTGACCGTCTAGTCCAAGATGACGGAGGATGAGACCACCCAGAGCCAAGCGAGCTGGACAGAGTCCATGTGGGGTGAGGGAAACCCCTGCATGCCCTCTTCACAATACCGACAATAACTACAGTTAAAGTAATTATACCTGCAAACTTCCCAAAACTTTCCCAAAGTTCATGTAGGCCATGGGTGTGAGCTTGACTCATCAGGGTGTGCAGGGATCAAGCAGAACATTATGACCACCTTTTTGTTACTATTCCCATATGCACGTTTTACAGAACATCTGGAAATGTACTGTAGAAGCACTTTGTAGTTCTTTGTAGTTACAGACTGTCACCCCTATGACAAATGTCCAAATTGAGCACTGCTTGTTATTTTCCCTCCAAAATGTCATGTGACTCCTTGGTGTTACTAGGTCTCAGGTGTGCATGGGGAGCAGGTTTGTTAAATTTTGTAGTACAGCTCTCTCACTCTCTGATACTGATTACTGAAAGTTCCAATATGGCACCTCATGGCAAAGAACTCTCTGAGGATCTTAAAAGACGAACTGTTGCGCTACATGAAGATGGCCAAGGCTGCTAGAAGACTGCCGACACCCTGAAACGTGAAAGTTCCAATATGGCATCTCATGGCAAAGAACTCTCTGAGGATCTTAAAAGACGAATTGTTGCGCTACATAAAGATGACCAAGGCTGCAAGAAGACTGCCAAAACCCTGAAACTGAGCTGCAGCACAGTGGCCAAGATCATTGAGCATTTTAAAAGAGCAGGGTTCACTCAGAACAGACCTCGCATTAGTCGTCTAAAGAAGCTGAGTGCACGTACAGCTCAGCGTCACATCCAAATGCTGTCTTTAAAAGATAGAGGTGGGGTGGGGGGATCAGCCTGTCAGTGCTCAGACCATACGCTGCACAATACATCAAATTGGTCTGCATGGCTGTCACACCAGAAGGTAGCCTCTTCTGAAGTCCGTACACAATATAGCCGGCAAACATTTTGCTGAAGACGTGTCAACAAAGGACATGGATTACTGGAACCATGTCCTTCGCAGGGTTGTGTTCCAGCATGATAATGACCCCAAACACACCTCTAAGCTGATCACTGCTTTACTGAAGAGGCTGAGGGTAAAGGTGATGGACTGGCCAAGCATCTCTCCAGACCTAAACCCAATAGAACATCTTTGGGGCATCTTTGGAGCACAAAGTTTCCATGAAGGGTTAACAAAAGATGTACACATTGGTCCAGGAAGCTGCACTGTTTAAATAGCAATCTGCCAAAGTCAGAGGGCATCTTGCTCTTAAAGGGAATGGCAAGATTATTATTATTTTTTTTAATTTATTTTATGTTACGCCCAAAACACACCCATGATTAATTCAATTGTCATTTGTGCGCTTCGAGAAACACAAGGCCTACTTTTCCCGACGTTATGATAGCAAAGACGCACTGACACATCGTTAATGGCTTACCTACAGATGGCTAAAATAGGGCTCTTATTGGTTCTGGTAACTTCACTCTGCTTGCTGTTTCATTAAAGATGAGTGTAAGTTGTTCTTTTCCATAAAAAACATCCAAGAAAGGTCAATCACTGCAGCTGATTGGATGGAGGGTTTGATCTGTATCTGTGAGCTAAGTTTAGACCCACCAGCATGGTGCCTCTTGCACTGCTTGATTGAATTGCCTCTAATTAAATAATATGTGACACAACATCCTCAGTGCGAGGACAACTGTCCTATTGATCCGCCAGGTCTGATATCCGTCCTCCTCTCCTGCTGCTCCTGAGTTCTTCTCAGACTGACTTTAGGGAGACGTGGGGGAGGCTTGCAAAAGTATTCATACCCATTGAACTTTTTCACATTTTGTCACCTTACAACCACAAACCTAAATGTATTATATCAAGGTTTTAAGTGATAGACCAACACAAAGTAGCACGAGAAGAGATTTTGCCCATTCTTCTTTGAAAAATAGCTCAAATAAATGGGGAGCGTCTGTGAACAGCAATTTTCATGTCTTGCCACATAAGCTCAGTGGGATTTAGGTCAGGACTTAGGACTTAGAATGACTGAGTCATTCTAATACATGAATATATGAATATTATTTGATCTAAATCACTCCACTGTAGCTCTGTCTGTATGTTTAGGGTCATTGTCTTGCTGGAAGGTGAATCTCCTTCCCAGTCTCAAGTCTTTTGCAGCTTCCAACAGGTTTTCTTCAAGGATTGCCCTTTATTTATCTCCATTCATTCATCTTCCCATTAACTCTGACCAGCTTCCCTGTTGCTACTGAAGGAAAGCATCCCACATCATGATGCTGCCACCACCATGTTTCACAGTGGGAATGGTGCATTTAGGGTGATGAGCAGTGTTACTTTTCCGCCACACGTAGCGCTTTGTATTTAGGCCAAAAGGTTTAGATTTGGTCTCATCTGACCACAAACACCTTTTTCCACATGTTTGTTGTGTCCCAAATTCTTATGTCTTTCTTTCTTTCAACAATAGTTTTCTTCCTGCCACTCTTCCATAAAAGTCAGATTTATGGAGAACACGAATTATAGTTGTCCTGTGGACAGATTCTCCCACCTGAGCTGTGGATTGGATTTCTGCAGCTCCTCCATAGTGACCATGGACCTCTTGACTGCTTCTCTGACCAGTGTTCTCCTTGCTCGATCTGTCAGTTTGGGTGGACGGACATGTCTTGGTAGGTTTACAGTTAAAGAATACTTTTTCCATTTTTGTATTATGTATTGAACCACTTAAAGCTTGTGATACGATTTTATAACTGAACTCTGCTTTAAGCTTCCCCACAACTTTATCTCTGACCTGTCTGGTGAGTGCCTTGTTCTTTAAAATGCTGTTTGTTCACTAGTGTTCCCCAACAAACCACTGAGGCCTCAACAAAACAGGTTGAGAGTAAATTACACACAGCTGGACTTTATTTAGGTGTTTCAAAGTAAAGGGGGCTGAATACTATTGCACGTTTCAGATTTTAGTTTGATTCAAATAAAAATAAAAAACAGGTATCGATTTTGTTCCACTTCACTATTATGTGCTACTTTGAGTTGGTATTTCACTTAAAATCTCAATAAAATTAAGGTTTGTAGTTGTAAGGTAACAAAATGTAAAAACAAAATGTTCAAGGGATATGAATAATTTTGCAAACCATTGTAGATAGAGGTTAGGTGGAACAGTGCTGGTGTATTGCTGTATTGAGAACATTGAGGGCTGCGGTTCCTTCTGATTGGCCGCTGTGTCTGCTCATGTCTGTCTGATTCTTTATGTCAAACATGCAGCAAAATTAGGCCTTTTGCAGATTATCGTAGACTTTTGACCCGACTGACTGCAGTTAAACACTAATCTGACTCGGAGGCCTCACTGGAGGGGGTGAACAAACACACACACACACACATACCCTAATCATAGTTTGACACCAAGTCAGTTCTGTTTTTGTGTAACATGGTCATGTTTTTTAAAGGTTGACCAGAAAGGGATTCATCCAGCCGTCACCCTTCTCATTCTGATAATGCTAAACATTTGTAAATCTGCTCTATAAAAGAGATCTGGTGGGGGTGCGGGATTCTGTTGCTCTGGACTGAAGCTCACCTGATTCCCCTGCTTTAAGAAGGTGGTCTTCAAACAGGTGATTAGTTCAACAAGAAGCTCCTGCTGGGATGGAATGAAAGCATGTAGCCACACCGACCCTTGACAGATAAAGCTTCCCTGAACTTTGGGCTTCTAAGGGTTTTAAGGGTCCAGACATTCATGTTATATGTATATATATATATATATATATATATATATATATATATATATATACAGGGGTTGGACAATGAAACTGAAACAGGTTAGCACCCGAACATCCCTTTCAGACAGCTTCCTCTTACAGCGTCCACAGTTAATCCTGTTGGATGTGGTTGGTCATTCTTGGTGGTATGCTGACATTACCCTGGATACCGTGGCTCTTGATACATCACAAGGACTTGCTGTCTTGGTCACAGATGCGCCAGCAAGACGTGCACCAACAATTTGTCCTCTTTTGAACTCTGGTTTGTCACCCATAATGTTGTGTGCATTGCAATATTTAGAGAAAAAAACTGTGCTCTTAATCTGCTAATTGAACCTTCACACTCTTCACACTCTTACTGGTGCAATGTGCAATTAATGAAGATTGGCCACCAGGCTGCTCCAATTTAGCCACGAATCCTATTTAAATTGTGATTTCTTATATTAAGGAAAAAATCCCATCTAGCCCGGGCCTGATTACTGCCAAAACTGTAGAATCAGGAAATCACTTAAAAAGAAACTGGTGAACCTTCCCAGGATTGACTGGCAAATTATTCCAAAAGGGCATGGACAACTCATCCAGGAGGTCACAAAAACAAACAAAAAAACAGAACAACATTAAATGTGGCTGAATATAAACAATTCTGCGAAGAAGCGTGGATCAAAATTACCCCACAAAGATGTAAAAGACTGGTTGCCAGTTATCGGTAAAACCACCCCAAGGGTGGCACAACAACATTTTTAGGTTAAGGGGGGGAAACCTTTTTTACACATGGCTAGATTGGTTTGGATATTTTTTTTTCCTTTTTTGTTCTTTTTGATATTAAAGTTGGTTTAATAAGCGGAAAAATATTATGTATGACAAAAAAGCAAAAACAAAAGAAATCTGTAGAGGAGTAAATACTTTTTCACAACACTGTATATATGTATACAACATATGATCTGCTCTGAGCATATGGGAGGACTTTGTAGTTCTACAACCCCAATTCCAATGAAGTTGGAACTGTGTGTAAAACATAAATAAAACATAATTTAATAATTAACAAATCCTATTCAACCTACAGTCAAATGAATACACTACAAATACAATAAATTTAATGTTCAAATAGATAAACTTTATTGTTTTTTTGCAAATATTCACTCATTTTGAATGTGATTTTTCTGCAACATGTTCCAGAGAAGTTGGGACGAGTTCATGTTCACCACTGTGTTACATCACCTTTCCTTTAAACAATACTTAATAAATGTTTGGGAACTGAGGACACTGACTGCTGAAGCTTGTATGTTAAATTTCTTCCCATTCTTGCTTAATGTACAACTTTGTATATGGTTTTGTATATCTAGCTTTCTTAAATACACAGTGAATTACTCACATGAAGATTGTTTTTTTTTTCATTTTTGATAGTTGACAGTTTTAATTGCATTTTAAGGGATTGCATGCTTTTTGAACTCTTGTGCTTCATTTAATTTTATTACAGAATCAACGTGAGTAAGAGAAAGGTTTAAGACATAATGCACATTTGGAACATGATAGAATTACGACAAAGAGAAGATAATACAGTCTGTCTGTCTTGTATTTTATCTGTATACGTAGATAAAGAAAAACATTTTTGAAATCCATGGCTTTGAGTGTAATTGCTTAGAAAACATTCCAACGCATCAAAAATGTCCACGATTTGATTGTTTTTGGGGTTTAATTTAGAATGAAAATAATCTCCGATCAAAACAAACACAATCAAACACAGCCGCAGCGCTATCTCCAGCCCAAACCGGCCGCAGTATCTGAGCACGCCACTCACACAATCTCAGAGTACAAACAAAAGACAAAACAACACAACATCAGACCAAACAGCGGGGACCTGATTGAGCTGGGGACTCGGGCGCTGAGCAACAGGTTATATAAAGCACTGCCCGCAGAGTTAGTCTGAAAATGCCCACGATGAGATCAGAGGTTTATTTTTGTTAATGTTTAAGAGAAAACAAGGCAATTCCCAAGCGGAAGCTTCAGGAACTTTACGGATTTTTGTGGTCCTGGAGAAACAAACAAAAACAGGAACAGAAGTAATGCCATTCACACACACAAACACACCCCCACACACACACTCATAAGCTCATAAGCACTATTACACATACACGATTGTGCATTTCCACACCAATTATCCATTTTTTAACAAGCTCCACTTGTTATATATGAGAGTCCACTCACATCTACAGTAAGTTCGCTCACTTTTCCTCTATTAGAAACTTCTACCTATAGAAGCTCCACCTTGTAGATAAAGTAAAATCAGAGACAGAAGATCTGAATCTGTTGCTGCACAGTTAGCATTAGTCATCCTCTCATCCTTCCCATTGCCCACAGGACGCTACCCACAGGACACTGCTTACAGGAAGCTGCCCACAGGATGCTGTTCATGGGACACTGCCCAGACGATGCTGTAAATAGGACGCAGGCCTTCAGAATGCTACCCATAGGATATTGCCCACAGGACGCTGCCCATGGGACACTGCCCACAGGACGCTGCCCATGGGACACTGCCCGGAGGATGCTACCCATAGGATATTGCCTACAGGACACTGCCCACAGAACGCTGCCCATGGGACACTGCCCGGAGGATGCTACCCATAGGATATTGCCTACAGGACACTGCCCACAGAACACTGCCCATGGGACACTGCCCGGAGGATGCTACCCATAGGATATTGCCTACAGGACACTGCCCACAGGACGCTGCCCATGGGACACTGCCCGGAGGAGGCTACCCATAGAATATTGCCATCAGGGCACTGCCCACAGAACACTGCCCATGGGACACTGCCCGGAGGATGCTACCCATAGGATATTGCCTACAGGACACTGCCCACAGGACGCTGCCCATGGGACACTGCCCGGAGGAGGCTACCCATAGAATATTGCCATCAGGGCACTGCCCACAGGACGCTGCCCATGTGACACTGCCCAGAGAATGCTGTCAATAGGACGGAGCCCACAGAATGCTACCCTTAGGATATTGCCCACAGGACGCTGCCAACAGGATGCTGCCCACAGGACGCTACCCATAGGATGTTGTCCACAGCTCTCTGCCCACAGGACACTGCTCACAGGGCGCTGCCCAAAGAACACCACCAACAGGATGCTGCCAAAAGGACCTAGCTCTGAGGATGCTGCCCACAGGACAGTGCAAACAAGACGCTGCTCACAGGATGCTACCCACAGGACATTACTCACAATGCGCTGCCTAAAGGACACTACCTACAGGATGCTGCCAACAGCACGCTGCTTGCAGGACGCTGCCCACAGGACAAAGCACTGTCCAAAGGACAATGCTCACAAGACTCTGCCTACAAGATGCTGCTCGCAGGACACTGCCCATAGGACACTGCTCACAGGAAGCTGCCCACAGAATGCTGCCCATAGGACCCTGCTAACATGATGCTGCCAAAAAGACTCTGCTCAGAGGATGCTGCTCACAGGACACTGCTCACAGGACAGTGCAAAAAAGATGCTGCTTACAGGATGCTGCCCACAGGACATTACTCACAATGCGCTGCCCAAAGGACACTATCTACAGGATGCTGCCAACAGCACGCTGCTTACAGGAAGCTGCCCACAGGATGCCTCCCACAGGATGCTGCTCACAGGCCACTGCTCACAGAAAGCTGCCCACAGAATGCTGCGAACCAGACGCTGCTTACAGGAAGCTTCCCACAGAACGCTGCCCATAGGAAGTTGCACACAGGACTTTGCCAACAGGGCGCTAAAAAGCAGGACTGCCAAAAGAAAGCTGTCCATAGAACACTGCCTACTAGACGCTGCCCACAAGATGTTGCCCACAGGACACTGCTCACAGGAAGCTACCCACAGGACACTACACACAGGACACTACACATAGGACACTGCACACAGCATTGTTCTGTTGGAATAGCCCATTAGAGTGTGTATTTAGAAAAGGTCTTCATTAATGTGACATTGGGCCGTCGAAGTGCCTGTAATGAAGACCAAGTTGATCTGGCATAGGTTAAAATAGCACTACACAAAATGACGCCAGACCTTGTGGACGTGCAACAAGTGACAGTGATCTTGACGTTAATCTTGACACTGATCACAGTGCCTCCATACACTTTGGTTGGTCATCTCCACGAACATAAAAGCAGGACTCGTGACTAAAGATGACCCATTTCCGTTCTGAGTAATTTCACGACTGTCTGGCAAACCCCCAGCCAACATTCTCATGGGCTAGGTTGGTTCCAGGTGGGCATGTGCACTGAGTGGGTTTGTATATGTGTTGCTACTGGGACGACCCATTTGGGCTTCCCATCTTTTCTGCCCACCTTAATCTCACATGGGTCACTCCTAGGCCTCATGTGCTAAACACAACTCAGATGGCAGCCATGTTTATCCCCTACTGGCCCCATCACTGACCCTGTTGGGGTCCATAACTGACATATGACATTTATATGTAGAACCAACATACTGTAGAAACTGTTGACTCCTTACAGCAGTGTTTTAACAGCTAGTGTGAATTTTTCTCAGAAAATTTGAAGCTGCTACTGCCGCTAGTAGTCTTGATTTCAGGAGGAATATAGAAAAGAAGCAGGAGTCCACTTACGCAGCGTGATAATTAGGTAACAGGTTGATTGAGGGCATTAAATGCTGATTATTGCTCAACAGCCTCAGCAGAGTGACGTCCACAAAGTGCTGTGTGTTCAGTGTGGGTGTTGATACTGAGAGATTTCCCTTGGTCAGGCTGTGCGGGAGGCTCTTACACAGCAGATGAGTGTGTTTTTCTTCAATTAAACTCGATACACGCGAGTCGGGAGGCTGTTATTTCTGAGAAAAGGAATTACAGCAGGTGTTCCAAACCGCTTTCTGTTTAGTACGTTCAGTTTTTTTTAAATCTAAAGAATGAAAGATTCTAATCCAGATCCTAATTCAGGTTTTTTGCATCATAGTAACCTCATCATTCTCAGGTGTTGGGTAGGTTACTACTGGATTCACCTCTTCAAATCTAGACGTGTTTACTTAAACAATGAAGAGTTGTCTTGTTCACTGAGGTGTTCTGTAGAGGTCAATGTTGCTCTGATCTGAGATGAACTTTCTTATTTTTAAAAGAAAACCAATTCAAACCAGTTCTATTTAATTCCTTATTGTGTATAACAAGACATTTGCCAGGATTGCCTCCAAATGTATTGCAAAAGCTATGTGCAATTTCAAGCTCCAATCCACTAAAGTTATATCAAGAAAGAATCAAGAAGAAACCAGGAAGAGTTTTTACTCAATCTTTGCTTTTAGCAGAATCATCTTTTTAAAGCCAATTGCCATTTTTTACTACTGTCCCCTGTCAGCAGTAGCCCGCTAAAATGGCCTTGATGTCATCCCCCACACATCTGGGAGTACAAACACACCAGACAATTCTATGGAAAGCTTGAGTAGTATTGCTTTATAGTATTACTATTATAGAGTAGTAAAGAAAAAACAAGGTAATACAAAGTTGTGTGTAGAATATAGTCTTGTGTATAAGGTGTATAAGGTAATGTAATAAAGTATTAAATGGACTATATTGTAGTATGGGATTTGAATAGGATAGTATAAGGTCATATAGGGACTATAGAGTAGTATATAAAGTATACGGAATAGATGTAGTATAGGTAAGAATAGAGTATACAGGGTAGACAAGTGAATATAGTGTGGAATTGATGGTATTAAAGGGAGTAGAGTATACATAATATAAAATAGTATTGAGAGTAAACGGTAGTATATATAAGGAGTATAAGATACTACAGACAATATCAGATAGTAAAGAAAGTAGGGCGTATAGGGAAATCTAGGAAATATTGGATATGATGTAGTATTATAAAGGGAGTGAATGGTAAGTCGTCAAAAATGGAGATGCTCGTTTTTCATTGGGCCGCGATGATATGGGGCATAGGGAATTATCGTGTAGCATTGACAGTGACAAGATGACTATTAACTACGTATAACTCAAGTTTGGACACACCTTCTCGTTCAATGCGTTTCCTTAATTTTCATGATTATTTACATTGTAGATTCTCACTGAAGGCATCAAAACTATGAATGAACACATGTGGAGTTTTATGTACTTAAAAAAAATGAGCTGGCCTCCACAGTCACCGGACCTGAACCCAATCCAGATGGTTTGGGGTGAGCTGGACCGCAGAGTGAAGGCAAAGGGGCAACAAGGGCTAAACACCTCTGGGAACTTCTCTCCTTCAAGACTGTTGGAAAACCATTTCAGGTGACCACCTCTTGAAGCTCATTGAGAGAATGATGCCAAGAGTGTGCAAAGCAGTAATCAAAGCAAAGTGTGGCTATTTTGAACAAACTACAATATACTTTTTTTTTTTTTAGTTATTTCACCTTTTTTTGGTTAAGTACATAAAACTCCACATGTGTTCATTCATAGTTTTGATGTCTTCAGTGAGAATCTACAGGGTAAATAGTCATGAAAATAAAGAAAAGGCTTTAAAAAAGAGAAGGTGTTTGGCCTGTACTGTATAAAGAACATGGATTTGTAAGGTATTCAATTTTTACAAGACGCCTTACCTATCCTGGCAAACCTTTATACCTGGAGTAAGACTGAAACTCCTTTCTTCTCTCATGTACTAAGGAAGAAACTTTTCAACATCTCCTCAGGAGCTGCCCGAAACCTTGGCCAACGGTTGTTACCGCTGGCGCTATGACAGGGTGCCCAAAGAAAATTGCGGAAACAGTCCTCTCAGCAGCTCACTAAACACCACCCTATGTAGAAAACCTAGAAAACCATCCCTTTCCTCAAGGCTGGAGAAAAGCCCTTGTCCAGACCACAGACAAGAGCTGGCGGATGACTGTCCATGGTCCAAGATTGGCTGCTGAGAGCAGACCTTGGGAAACAGCTCAAGTTCCCCATTCAAGTCTCCGCCAAGATTTGATCATCTTCTCAATCTCTAAAAAAGCAGGTAATCATGTGGGAGCTGACAGTGCAATAGGTAGAACATGTTTAAGAGGCTCAAGAGAGAAAGCTGGAAAAATATCAGAAGGCTGGACTTGCAGGCTCTCTGCGAGGCGATTGAAGTGGGCTGCCTGTAAAGCTCTGGCAGGCCTAGAAGTAACCTGAGTGGCAAAAAGGAGGGTAATTCATTTTATCCCTGAAGCCACAGTGCAAACCAAGCTGATGATTTGGATAAAAAGGCATTTATTTTAGGCTACTGATGTTGGGATGCTATCTGGGACTTGATCAATCCCCTGGAAGGGTCACCAATTCATGGGGGTCTGATGTTGAAAGTCCCAAAACCCCTGTAGAGCCCACAATGTAAAAAACAAAACTTCCTTCAGTTGATTTTTAAGTCAGCTAAACAAAAAATATTGAATTGTACTCTAAATTATAGCAAATTATAGCAAACCAGTTGCCTCAACTAACATTATTAAATTTCTCGTTAAAAATTATCCAAACTAAATCATTAATTTAATAAAACTAAATTTACAAATTGTAGTTGAACTCTAGTTGCGGCCAAGCCAACTACTCTGCTCTACTGCACTACTGCACATGCTCAGATTGACGTTTTAGTTGAACGGGGTCTACGGAGCAATTCAGCAGGGGTTTTCTGGGGTCCTCACACCTCTCAATCTCACCATCCATGTGTAGTCATTCCCCACAGACTGCCTTCTCATGGAATTTGCATATGTATTATATATTATTAACAGCTTTTTTTTTTTCAAAACTGAGTTGGCTTCAAAACTCGAAAAATCTAGTGCAGTAAGTTGCCTTGAAATTTAGAGTTTTCTCACCTTTTTCTAACTTTATTTTTGCAGTGTAGGAACGTCAATGATGATGCTCATTGTCAAAACAAGTAGTAGTCATGCAAGACTACTACTGTCATGGAGTGATTCAGACTGACAGCAGGTCATCTTCGATGATGAGTCCCTGGAGAGACGACTAACAAATCCATATGTGGAGGCTCTGTGATCAGCGACAAGATCAATGTTCCTTTTGTCACATATCCAAAAGCATTTCTTGTACAACGCCAGATTGCTTTTGCAGTTGCCCAATCTTTTCAACAGGACAACGCTCGTCCACATACTGCTGCAGTCTTAACCCTTAGAACCCTATGGACGGATTTTCCATCCAAAATCACACCTTGTGTTCTCAACTTAATTACTCAGGAATCCCTTCACACATAAACATAATCCATATATGGTTAGAAAGGGCGGAACTTACTCTTTCTAACATCTCAGTGCGGTAAAGCGTCTGCAAGAAATCCATTGAGAATCACCTAAAAAGTAAGATCTCCTTTAAACTTAACTCTATTTATTTGCTCAAAACACATAATCAGCTGTATTTACAATCACTTTCCAATATTATTTACCTTTAGTGCTTCAAACATATTTATATGATGTTTCAAACCAAGTAATATCAGTAAATGACACAAAAGTGTCCACAGAAAAAGTGTGAAACTACCTGCACTCAAACAAAAGCTAGGTATGGCACTAGTGTCCAACTGTGTCCAACAATTTCGGACACTCCCCATCAGTGTGTAGTGATTCCCCCTGGGCTACCTTAGAAATAAATCAAGTTCCCCTTTAGTTGTAATAACTTGATGTTTTAATTAAAGCTAACTCAAGTTTTTATTCCCCATTACTTAAAAAATTAGGTAAACAAAAATAAAAAAGTTACATCAACTTCCCCTTTAGTTGTAATAACTTGATGTTTTAAATTATGCTAACTTAAGTTTTCCTTACCTATTACTTAACTTTTTTAAGGCAAAAAAAAAATCCTCAATTTTAAAATTTAAAAGTAAATTCAGTTTATCCGGGCCTACAGTGCATTTGGAAAAGAGGCGGTGGCTGACTTCACATGTATCGGAGGAGGCATGTGCTAGTCTTCACCCTCCTGGTGTGTTTGGGCATCACTAGTGATAAAGAGGAAGTCCTAATGAGTTTGGTTGGGTAATTGGTCGTGTAAATTAGAACTATAATAGTAAAAAAGAAAAAAAAAAGAACTCAGGATGAAATTTTTTTTTGTGTAAGCTCTAGTGGAAGCAGGTGACATACTCTACATCCACAATTGCTAAATTTCCTTCGGGATCAATAAAGTATCTATCTATCTATCTATGGCCAAACAGCAACTATATCTCAAACCTAAAGCTGTTTTTATTAAAAATGGCTAAACGCTGCATCAAATTTGTAGCTTTAATAGAGTTTAATCGAGTTTAAATCACAAAATGTCCCCAAATTTTTGACAGGCAGTTGTGGCCTAAGCTAAATATTTGCACAGAAAGCATGTGACCGGTCTTATGGACCTCCGACTGGCCTTTAAGGATTAAGGGGTTACAGGGGTGGGTCAGCGGTTCGAGCAGTAAGAAACATAAAACATAATCCCACAGTGTTTTTTTTTTCTTTCTTTCCACTACTGAACAGCGTGTTTCTAATAAACCGTGAGCTGATCTGCAGCAGGTTCACTCTGGAAGCTTCTGCCCTTTGTATCTAGGGTGCCCTCAGTGCTCACCTAAAGAGCATTATCCTTTTCCCTGCGTCACATGACAACGCCAAGACTAAACACATCCACACTTTTAACACAGCCAAGGTAACAGACTGAGATAGAGGAAACTGCTGGAGTTTATCTACGTTTATCTGCTGTCTCGGGGCTGGGGCCTTGACACCAACATTCCGGGTTATGTGTTGCTAACACACTCATACACACTCACACACACACATAATAATGTGTTGCATAGGAAATGGTGAAGTGAACCCTTGATAATTTTCTAGATTTTTGCACACATTTAACCTAAAACTTCATATACGAGAATCTGATTTTGCTATTTATAGGTATATGTTTGAGTGAAATGAACATTGTTGTTTTATTCTATAAACTACAGACAACATTTCTCCCAAATTCCAAATAAAAACATTGTCATTTAGAGCATTTATTTACAGAAAATGAGAAACGGCTGAAAAAACAGTAAAGATGCAGAGCTTTTAGACCTCAAATAATGCAAAGAAAAGAAGTTCATATTTAAAAAAAAGTTTTAAGAGTTCAGAAATCAATTCTAATCATTTGGTGGAATAACCCTAGTTTCTAAGCATGTGGCATGTTCTCCTCCACCAGTCTTACATGCTGCTTTTGGATAACTTTATGCCGCCACTCCTGGTGCAGAAATTAAAGCAGTCTAGCTTGGTTTGATGGCTTGTGATCATCCATCTTCCTCTTGATTATATTCCACAGGTTTTCAGTTCGGTAACAAATTCAAAGAAACCACTCATTTTTAAGTGGTCTCCTATTTTTTTTCACAGCTGTATTTATAAAAAGATCAAAAGAACCAAATCAAACAAATGAGCCCAAAATATTGGACTTGATTAGAAAAGAACCAATATTACATATACTGTATGTGAGTGATCTTTATACCACATTTGTTAAAAAAAAAAACATCATATACAACCTGGTCTACCAACAATATAATAGCAAGACCAAGCTGTGTAAAAGTCTGCAAAGACAAAGAGGATCCCAAGGTAACTTCTAAGCAACTGAAGGTCTCTCACATATGGGTAATGTTACTGTTTATGACTCCACCCTCAAGAGAACGCTGAACAACTATGCTGTGTATGGCAGGGTTAAAAGGAGAAAACAATAAAAAAATAACCTAGTTAAATTTCTGGTTTAAATGAGGCCTGACATGTTTGGAGAATGGAAGACCCAGGAAGTATCCCAGCATAAAAAATATCTGTAAAACATGGTGGTGGTAGCATTATAATATAGACATCCTGTAATGTATTCTGTCACTGACGGAACAATGAATTCTAAATTGTTACAGTAAATTTCCTAAGAATAATATCAAGACTGTCAGTGGGTTGAATCTCAGGAGAACATAGGCCACGCAGAAAGACAATGACCCTAAGCATACAAGTTGCTCTACCAAGGAATGCTATGGAAGATGGAAGAAAAAATGCAAGAGAAATGTTGTGGAAGGACTTGAAGCAGCAGATCATGGAAGGAAACCCACAACGTTTGGTCCTAGATCAGTTAGAAGTAGGAAACATAGGCAAGCATCAAACTCAGTATGACATTATGTGGAGTGTTATTAGTAATCAATGGTCAGAAGTAGAACCTACAAGAAGGTTCCATGGGCACCCATGGCTTACTGATGAGATCCACAGAGGAACATCCTCTCAACATAAAGCACTTGGGCTCCTAGTGGCTCAGAAGATCAAAATAGTAACACTATGGCCAGAGGATGGCAAGTTTGAATCCCAGGTTCTGATGCTTTTGCCATCAGCGGCCAGAGCCTGAGCGAGCACAGGTGGCTATGCTTTTTTTGGGTGGGTAAATGGGTAGATCAGAGGTCACTAATAGGCGGACCGCGGTTCGGGTGCAGACCCAAGCGTTGTCCAACGCGGACCCAAACCGATAGACTACTGAGAAGGATTTAATTGTATACGTGCTGTGCGGTGCAGTAAACGCTCTCCTCTGCCAATCAGATCTGTGCAGACGTGGTAATAAAAAGAAAAAAAAACACTGTTCCTCACGCAGGATCGAACTCGTGTCGTCACGGTCGCGGTCCCGCTGCTCCGGCTATTGAATTGGGACGCAGCCGTGAAAAAACGCCTTTATCAGGAGTCCAAGAATAGGTATAAAAATGAGAACGGGAGGAAACTCACGCCAAGCGCGTTAGAGAGACAGGTGAGGAATGTAAACAAAATCTGGCAAGACAGAGGCATTTATTATTATTTTTATTATTATTATTATTATTATACATATTTTTTCATCATAGTTCAAACAACCTTACAGGATATAGCACTGAATTATAACAGAAGTTAAAAACCGGTCCGGGCTTTGGCCTGTCGAAATGTTCTCTAACTGGACCATACTGAATTCTAATTAAATACCCCTGGTGCAGATGGTGCTTTCTTCCCAGACCAATTCCATTGGCACAGGCATCTGTTTGCTTATGTGTCAGAACTGGGTATCCTTCACTTTCTTCCTAATGCATTGGCTGCCTAGTGATGCTGCATTGGTTTAAAAAGAGAGTTATTAAAAGAGGAAATGGCATGTGTTTGTCCTCAACCTTCTTGTGCCTGGAACATTGCAAATGATAGGGGGTGATTGAGTGGGTGGTTTAATTGGGGTGAACATTTGATAAAAAAAAAAAAAAAAAAACAACCTATCAGAACCTTCAAAGGTTTTTTGAAATGCATGCCCTAAGGGATCAGAACGGTTGATGTAAAGATGGAAAGAAACAGAGGATGTGATTTTATGAAAGCTTTTGTTCGGATAATAAAGGGTTGTTTGAGTCCAGGCATCAACAAATTTTGGTAGAAACAAGAGAGAGAGAAAAAGAGAGAGAGACAGTAAAAGAAGCCGCTCGAGATGTGTAAGGTAAGTAGGGCAAGCCGTGAGAAACTGAGTCGCAGTTGCTCAGGAACATGCAACTGCTTGCCACTGTACCTGCAGTAGGGAATTAAGTGGGTACGGCATCATGCCAGGCTCAGCGTTTAGCCAAGACAGAACAATTTGCTGCACTGGATGGTAGATTTAACACTGAACAACAATAGAGTGCATCGCAGGGTTGCAAGGAAAAAAGTAGTGCAGTTGTTCTCCAAAAAAAAAAAAAAAAAAAAGAATATATATATATATATATACATATATATATATATATATGTATATATATATATATATATATATATATATATATATATATATATCACTGCCTGTTTGAGGTTTTCTAAAGATGACATTGACAAAGCAGAAGATTATTAGAACCAGGTTTTGCGGACCGATGAGACCAAAATAGCCCTTTTAAATTAGAAATTATATGTTTGGAGAAAGGCAAACAGAAAAACTTGAAACCATCTGTAAAACATGATGGTGGTAGCATCATAATCTGTGCCTGTTTTACTGCATTTGGGCCAAGACAGCTTGCTATCATTGATGAAAGAATGAAGGAATTTTAAATGGCTACAGAAACTTTTAAAGGATTCTAATATCAGGACATCTTTCAGAGAGATGAATCTCAAGAGAACATGGGCCACGCAACAAGACAATGACCTTAAGCATACAAGTTGTATTTACACAACCACGATTAAAGAAGAGTAAATCTTCGATCAAAAGTCCAGAAGTCAGGCACAGCACATGACGTACTTCAAGGCTAGACTACTGTACTGCTCTGTTGTCTGGGTACTTCAGCAGGAACCTAAATATACTTTCACTTTTTTCTAAATCCTGCAACCAAATTTGAACCATCAGCACTACATGGGCTTTCTCCCAATTACCTCCAGGACTTCATTTTCTGTTACAAACCTTCACGATTACTCAGGTCACAGGATGCAGACTTCTTACTTGTTCCCAGAATTCAGAAATCTTCAGCAGGAGGAAGAGCCTTCTCTTATAAAGCTCCCATAACTCAGGAATAACCTTCCAGAAGATTTTACAAACTCAGACACTGCACACTGGGCAATTTGACTTGATTCAGCCACTTTAAGCCACTTTCACAGTGCTATGCAACAAATTAGTGACCAACCATAGAAACACCATGGTAACACATTAGCCTAGAAACACCACAGCAACCAACAGATTTAGCAGCCACCAAGCAACATCATAGTCTCCCCACTAGATACCATAGTAAACATCTAGAAGCACATTAAAAAACATTAAGCAACTCCTTAGCAACCACCTTGGAAGCAATAGAAACCACTTAAAACACATTTGGTACCACTTAGGAACACTATAGCAACCAAGTAGCAACACCCTAGCAACCCCATTGACAAACATAGCAATCATCTGGAATCACTGTTAGGAACCATTTAGCAACAATATAGCAACTACTTAGATACACCAAAGCAATAACCATAGATAACGCAGCAACCACTTAGAAAAGCATTTGGGACTTAGGAACAACAGATTTCCTTAGCATCAATCTAGCAACTACATTGGATAACATATCAACCACCTAAAAGCATGTTAGGAACCACTTAGGAACATCATAGCAAACAGTAGATTACCTAGCATCACCTAGCAACACCTTCGCAACCCATTGGAAAACAAATCAACCACCTAAAAGCATGTTAGGAACCACTAATGAACAACACAGCAACCACCTTGGATGACACAGCAACCACTAAGAAACACATTTGGTACCACTCAGGTTCACCACAGAAACCAAGTAGCAACGTTTTAGCAGTCCCATTGGATACCATAGCAACCACCTAGAACCACTGTTAGGAACCACTTAGGAACACCATAGCAACCAAGTAGCAACATCTTAGCAGTCCCATTGGCTACCATAGCAACCACCTAGAACCACTGTTAGTAACCACTTAGGAACACCATAGCAACCAAGTAGCAACATCTTAGCAGTCCCATTGGATACCATAGCAACCACCTAGAACCACTGTTAGGAACTACTTAGCAACACCTTTTATTAATACACTACTTAGTAACACCACAGCAACCACCATGGATACCATAACAACCACTTATAAACACATTTGGAACCACATAGGAACATCGTAGCAACCAAAATATTACCTTTGCAACCACCTAGCAACACCATAGCAATCACGTAGCAAACACCACAGCAACTAACAAATTAATGTAGAAACCACCTAGCAACATCTTATCAAACAACCACCTACCAATACTTTAGCAACCAACAGATACCCCTAGCAACCATCAGATACATCTTAGCAGCCACTTAGTTACACTTTATCAACTACATTTGATACTCTAGAAACACCTTGGGAACCATTTACGAACACCATAGCAACCACCTAGAACCACTGTTAGGAACCACTTAGCAACACCTTTTATTAATACACTACTTAGTAACACCACAGCAACCACCATGGATACCATAACAACCACTTATAAACACCTTTGGAATCAGACAGGAACACAATAGCAACCAACATATTACCTTTGCAACCACCTAGCAACACCATAGCAATCACGTAGCAAAAACCACTGCAACTAACGTATTAACGTAGAAAGGATCCCAAAGGGAGATAGATAGATAGATAGATAGATAGATAGATAGATAGATAGATAGATAGATAGATAGATAGATAGATAGATAGATATATACTTTATAGATCCCAAAGGAACATAGATAGATAGATAAATAGATAGATAGATAGATAGATAGATAGATAGATAGATAGATAGATAGATAGATAGATAGATAGATAGATAGATAGATAGATAGATAGATAGATCCTAAAGGAACATAGATAGATAGATAGATAGATAGATAGATAGATAGATAGATAGATAGATAGATAGATAGATAGATAGATAGATAGATAGATAGATAGATACTTTGTAGATCCCAAAGGAACATAGATAGATAGATAGATAGATAGATAGATAGATAGATAGATAGATAGATAGATAGATAGATAGATAGATAGATAGATAGATAGATACTTTATAGATCCCAAAGGAACATAGATAGATAGATAGATAGATAGATAGATAGATAGATAGATAGATAGATAGATAGATAGATAGATAGATAGATAGATAGATAGATAGATAGATAGATAGATTTGGGAACACAGAGCATACCGAACATGTAAAAGAAGGCTTGCAGGAACTATTGCTAACATTTGAAGCTGCACATCATGTTGCGTTTTCTTCTTTTCTAGTTTTAGTGCTGTTTCTCCTCTCTGACCATGTTTGGTCTTCATGTTCCTGAATGTTCTTCAGTATCTCTACATCAGTGTGTGGATAGATAGATGAGGTGATTCATGTGTTCTCATCTCTCTAAACGTAATCATTCACTCTTTTTCTCTTTGTCATGCACCGTCCTCCTGGCACACACTCAGACAGTGTGGAAATTTGGACGAGTGGTGCAGAGATGTGCAGTTTTCTCCATTAACTGAGAGCATTAGTTAAGTATGTCTGCTACTGGGGGGATGAGTTTGTTTAACCACAAACGGCTATAAAAAGCTGTGACGGGTATTCGCCAGTGTGGTTAAAAACGGTTAACAGTCAGTCAGGAAAGACAAGCATGTGCATTTCAGAGGAGTGCGGTCGAACATGCTGAGAAGTATTTAACATACACAGAATTTAACAGGGGGATGTGTTTCTATTAAAGCAATTAGCCATGAGACGTAGAGAACTACAGCGATTTTACCACCCAGTGTTCTTACGCACTAAATACAAAGAGTAGTAATTTTACAGTATTTATGGATTAGCTACAGTGCACCAGAGAGCTGAAATTCACTACAGGAAACTTTAAAACTCTAAACTCAGCTCACTGGTGTCACAAAATCATTTTAAACTTTTAATATCTAACCACCTTCAGACAGCCTGTACCTGTTTTACATAATTTTATTTATTCTTAACTTTTATTTTTTATTTGAGGTATTTTCTTAGTTCTTTATTTCCTTTTTTTTCTTCTTTATTTTATTATTTGTACTTTCTTTTCTTTAATTATTATTATTATTATTATTATTATTATTATTATTATTATTATTATTATTATTATTATTATTATTATTATTTAGGTATTTTATTGTTTGTTTAGTTTATTTATGTGGATTTTTTATTGTATTGTATTATTTATATGTATTGTATTGTATTATTGTATTATGTAAGTTAGTTTTAGCTTAATTTTAAGTGTTTTTTGTTGTATTAATCTTCTTTTGATCTTAATTTCTTATCAATTTAAGTTTTATTATTATTATTATTATTATTATTATTATTATTATTATTATTATTATATATTTTTATCTTTTTATTTACTCTCATTTTAAAATGATTAAATTTAGTTACTATTTTCTTTGCCATGTCAATCCCTGTATTTGTAAATGCTGGTTTGCCCTCAATGTACTTCCGAGTCAAAATGAAGGTTGAATGATTGATTAAGGAAGTACACTTTACCTTCGAAACTCTATTTGGATACCTTAGCAACCACTGAACAACACCTAAGCAGTCACCTACCAATACCTTAGCAAGCAACAGCTATACCATAGAAACACCCAATCAACCACTTAACAACACTTTAGCAACCACTAAGTAACATCACAGGAACTAATACATTATTACCTTAGAAATACCTTAGAAACCATTTATGGACACCATAGCAATAGCAATCACCAAGAAACAACTTAACAACACCTTAGCATCACTTAATAACACCACAGGAACTAAAACCTTATTACCTTAGAAATACCTTAGGAACCACTTATGAACACCATAACAATCACCTAGAAACAATTTAACAACACCTTAGCATCACTTAATAACACCACAGGAACTAATACCTTATTATCTTAGAAACAGATTGGGAACCACCGATAAACACCATAGCAGTCACCAAGAAACAACTATACAACACCTTAGCATCACTTAGTAACACCACAGGAACTAATGCCTTATTACCTTAGAAACACCTTAGGAACCATTTATGGACTCCATAGCAATCACCAAGAAACAACTTAACAACACCTTAGCATCACTTAGTAACACCACAGGAACTAATACCTTATTACCTTAGAAACACCTTAGGAACCATTTATGGACACCATAGCAATAGCAATCACCAAGAAACAACTTAACAACACCTTAGCATCACTTAATAACACCACAGGAACTAAAACCTTATTACCTTAGAAATACCTTAGGAACCACCTATAAACACCATAGCAATCACCAAGAAACAACTTAACAACACCTTAGCATCACTTAGTAACACCACAGCAACTAATACATTATTACCTTAGAAACACCTTAGGAACCACCTATAAACACCATAGCAATCAGCTAGAAACAAATTAACAACACTTTAGCAACCCCTGAGTAACACCATAGGAACTAAAACCTTATTACCTTAGAAATACCTTAGGAACCACCTATAAACACCATAACAATCACCTAGAACCAATTTAACAACACCTTAGCATCACTTAGTAACACCACAGGAACTAATACATTATTACCTTAGAAACACCTTAGGAACCACTTATGGACACCATAACAATCACCTAGAAACAATTTAACAACACCGTAGCATCACTTAATAAAATAAAATAATAATAAAATAAATAAGTAAACTTTTGTAAAAGAGATTAAAAAGTGAACGAAAAAAAAAATAAATAAATTCCACTTATTTCACTGAATAACCACTTTTTCCCATTAGATTTCCCTTGTGTTTTTGATATCACATACTTTAGACAAGTACCAGTTTCCCAATGTTCAGTAATGACTACAGAACCAATACATTAGAGTCTGGGAGACGGGGGCCTTTTAAAGCACGCTCCCCCCCACGCTTTACTTCTTCATGGTGACTGCTCAGAATTACCCAAAAACAGCCAAAAACACAAAACAACAACCCTAAAACATCTATTTCACCACAAACTTACACCACAATACCTCAGAAAAATGCTCAATACACAATTCCTTAATTATTAATCAAATTTAAAAATTCAACTGCACCCCAATGCATCATGGGAAAGCTCTATGTCACAGTGTCACATGACACTGTGTGGGTCAGTGTGTGTTTCTATTTTATATATTAAAAAGTACACAGTAAATGCAAAGCCAGTGCAACAAAGATTTAAATTAACTCACTAAAGAGCTCATGACAAACATGTGATTGAAAGTAGGACGGATATTGTAAAATAAGTAAACTTTTGTAAAAGAGATTAAAAAGTGAACAGAAAAAATAAATAAATAAATTCCACTTATTTCCCTCAATACCCACTTTTTCCCATTAGATTTCCCTTGTGTTTTTGATATCACATACTTTAGACAAGTACCAGTTTCCCATTGTTCAGTAATGACTACAGAGCCAATACATTAGAGTCTGGGAGACGGGGGCCTTTTAAAGCACGCTCCCCCCCACGCTTTACTTCTTCATGGTGACTGCTCAGAATGACCCAAAAACACCCAAAAATGCAAAACAACAATCCTAAAACATCTATTTCACCACAAACTAACACCACAATACCTCAGAAAAAATCCTCCATACACAATTCCTCAATTATTAATCAATTTTAAAAATTCTACTGCACCCCAGTGCATCATGGGAAAGCTCTATGTCACAGTGTCACATGACACTGTGTGGGTAACTGTGTGTTCCTATTTTATATATTAAAGTCTTAAATCAAGTGAAAGAACTTATGAGAAGGGCTGTCCAGATAGTTTTGGAAAGTCTTTCTGGCCCACATAACGGAGAAACATGGAAAATTTCCTCATGCTGGGTGTTAGTATTTGAGGTTGTTGTTTTAATTACCCGTGACTAAATGACACATCGCCCTTACCAGTATAGCCTGGCGCTTTCCGTTAGCCTGATGTTCAGGGAAATGACATGAACCAGAAATCCCTTCTCTATTTACAACAGATCAATTCACACTAAAAATGTCTCAGAGTCTTCTCATCATGGACTTCCCAAAAACTTCCTTGGCCAGCAGTGAACTCATAGCATATGACTCTATCTTAGTGATACGTGCAGGACATCATGCAGCCACATGTTGCGTCTCATGGCAGGGCTTCCAGCGGCCATTTTTCAGCAGGATAATGCTCGACCAAACACAGCAAGAGATACCCTTCTTGCCAAATTACAACCCTTCCTTGGCTTGCCCAGTTGGAAGATTCACTTCCAATCAAGCATTTATGGAACCAGCTGAAAAAACAGCTTTAGCAATATAAGAGTGTGCAGGATCTACACTTCCCATGAGGCCATTGTTCTGGGAAATTACGTTAATCCGAAGGACTCAGCCTGTGTCTGTCCAATGAGGGCGAAGCCTCAGTTCTACAGTATTTACACCAGATCAATTCACACTAACAATGTCTCAGGTTTTCTTATCAGAGGATTCCCAAACTTCCTTGGCCAGCAGTGAACTCATCATGTATGACATCCCAGTGATACGTGCAGGACATCATGCAGCCATGTGTTGCATTTCACGGCAGGGCTTCCAACGGCCATTTTTCAGCAGGATAATGCTCAACCACACACTGTTAGAGTTACCTAGGAATGTCTCTGTCAGATGTTGCCAATTTGCAACCCTTCCTTGGCTTGCCCAGTTTGCAGATTCACCTCCAATCAAGCACTTATGGAACCAGCTGAAAAACTAGCTTCGGCAATATATGACTGTGCAGGATCTACACTTCCCATCAGGCCAATCTTCTGGGAAATTGCATTAATCCAGAGGACACTCAATTCACACTAACAATGTCTTTGGGTTTCTCATCAGAGTATTCCCAAACTGCCTTGGCCAGCAGCTAACTCGCAGTTTGAGTCAACGAGGGACTGACTAATAAATAAAGTGGTCATGCTTTCACTTTTAATGAACTGCTTTACTGTGTCCAAAATAATAATTTAGATGGACAAACAATACCTACAACAAGAGGGCCTTTCAATGCCTGTTCCCTTAATACATTAGAAGCCATTCACTGCTGTAATTAAACAGATATTTCACACTTGTTGCACAGCAGCCGGAGCTAATTGCTGCAGAGTTAGAGCACCAGTCCCTATATTAAACCCAGCACAGGAGGGAGGATGGATAGAGAGCAGAGAACAAAAAGGAGAGAAGAGTTGAAGTGGTCAGGACACCATGGGAACCGAGTAAAGGGTCCGCTATAGAGGGCGGTGGGAGAAAGTAAAAGAGTGAGGAACTATCAGCATGTCCGAGTACAGGAAGAGTGCTTGAGTACAAAGGGAAATCATGCATGGGTTGTTTTGTACTTTTTAAGAACCCAGGAGAAGTCATTTAGTACCAACAGGAATGAAGCTTGGTGGGAAGTTGTGCCAGACTCTCATAGAATGACTCTTGACCATGGTCAATGCCAAGATCAATGGTTTGCTGTCACTAATCTTGATGTCCAGAAAACCTTGGGTCATGGTGTGGGTTCAAATACATACGATGTCAGATCAATTTTGAACTTTTGAACTTTAATTAAGGTTAATTAATGACGTCCTGCAACCGGACCCATTGGAACAAGGCAAGAAAACCAATCAATCAATTGCCTGGGGCCCCAGACAACAACTAGTTATGAACTGAATGCAACAACAAACAGTGCGAGAGTCCCTTCAAATCCTGTGATGGTCAATGCAATCCTCCTCAAGGGGACCCCTCCCACTAGTTGCTGACAGTAACCAGGTAGCCAGGTTCGTCATTCCTGCAGAAATGGCAAAACATGAAACTTCAACAATCACATTAACATTTAAGGTATTTAACAGATGCCCTTATCCAGAGTGACGTACAGCAGTGCTTTGTTGTTTACGTCAAAACATCCATAGCTAGTTTGTAGAGACTAGGATCAAGAGATACACAAAGCGTCATAATGTTAAGAACTCTAGGAGAATAAAACAAAATTAAAATTAGTTTAAGAACTCTTTGAAAAGATGAGTCTTCAGTTGGCGTTTTAAGACCGCAAGTGACTCTGTTAGTGCTGTTCTGACACCAAGTGGAACTTCGTTCCACCACCTTGGTCCTCTAGCACAGAGAAGAGTCGGGATGTTTGTTGTTTTCTGTGAGTTTTGAGGGATGTTGGTTGGAGTCGAGCCAAGCCGTACTGGAAGTTTTAAGAGCTCTTGGTACAGATCTGGCTTTGACCATCAGTGCCATCAAGTATGAAGGAGCTAGTCTGTTTTTGGTTTTGTAGGCCAGCGTCGAGGCTTTGAATTTGATGCGGGCAGCAACAGGAAGCCAGTGGAGGGAACGCCGGAAAGGAGATTGAAGATTGAAGACTGAAGACGACTCGTGCTGCTGCCTCATTCTGAACTAGTTGCAGGGTTTTGGTGGCTTGCAGCCAGTTGCAGTAGTCAAGTCTTCAGATGAGAAGAGAGAGACTGCACAAGCACCTGAGTTGCTTCCTAAGAGAGAAACGGTCAAATTCTTCTGATGTTAATTACAAAGTTACGAGTTATCTGCTTCATGGGG
The DNA here is from genome assembly GCF_023375975.1 of Astyanax mexicanus. Taxonomy (NCBI): domain Eukaryota; kingdom Metazoa; phylum Chordata; class Actinopteri; order Characiformes; family Acestrorhamphidae; genus Astyanax; species Astyanax mexicanus. Next base: position 32,085,683 of record NC_064411.1, read on the forward strand.
TGTCCATTTTTCTTAGTGCCACCACAAACCTTTAAACGGGCCTGCCTGCAACCAGTGGCCCTAACTTTTCTGCTCGCACACTCTGGCACACTATTCCAATACTTGTTCACATACTGCTCACAAGAGCTTCCCTAAAGACACATACTTTGCCAATTTGGAATCACAAGACACCATTAGGAACCTCTACTGAGATGTTAGTTCTTCATGTGCAGCTCAATAAATGTGCCAAATCAAACACTTCTTTTGCAACCATTTCTTTGCCAATAATGTATAATACATACAATGGAACCCATTAGTATTACATATAGGTGTGGTTCTAATAAATAATAAGTGTGTGTGTGTGTATATGTGTGTGTGTATGTGTGTGTGAGCGGTTCACAAGGGGACTAAAAGTACCTCTAAATCTCCAAAGGGGCGCCGTCTGGACAGACTCCTCACGTACCGTCTGACTGAAATAGCCATTCTCAGCAGTGCAGATTCATGGGAACCAGGGTATACTGTCATTGCCTTATGCACACACACACACACACACACTCCCCAGGGCAACAAGCACCAGCTCAGATTCTCATCCACTGTCCTCTACCCTCTCATAATAAGGTAACGACACACAGCGGTTTGTCGATGGAACTGTCCTGCAGCCGCCCCTCGAGCATGTGCTGGTTTATTAGATTCAGTTAATATTGAGTGGTGTTTGACAGCTTGTAAACCCTAAATGTTAAGCTCATTTCTTTGTACAGAACAGCTTTAACTCTGATATGTTGGTGAGTTTCCTTGAACTGAACATGAACTGCTGCTTTAGCTCTTTCTACAACATTTCTATTGAATTACGATCACAACTTGGACTTTATTCTTCTTGAGCCATTCTTGGGTGAGGGTCATTGTCCTGTTGCATGACCCACATTCAGACAATTTCCTTCAGAATTTGCAGGTTTCATTTAGAATTGATTGTTTATTCAATGATGGCAAGCTGTCTTGTCATATAACCAGCAAGCAAGGCCCAAACCATTATACTCCCATCACTGTGTTTCACAGATAGAGTTTTCCTTTTTCCAGTGATTTATAGGGAACTGCAGACGAGCAACCCTTGCAACCCCGCCATGCACACCATGAACATTAACCTTAGCCAAATGTGAGAAAGGCCTTCAGTTGCTTAGAAGTTACCTTGGGTTCCATTGTGAACCTTGATATTGGTGTGATTTTTTTACATTTTATTTTCTTAAACATCTTTAAACACAAAGTCAGTTACCCAGCCCACTCATTAGGACTCCCCCTATCACTAGTGTGATGCCCCAACACCAGGAGGGTAAAGACTACCACTTGCCTCCTCCGACACACGTGAAATCAGCCACCGCCTCTTTTTGAACTGCTGCTGAAGCTGATGCAGCATTGCCGAGTAGCATCACAGTACGCTCGGAGGAAAGCGTAGCGACTCGGTTCTGATATGTCAGCTCACAGACGCCTTATGTTGATCGACATCACCCTTTGGAGTGAAGTGGGGAGAGAGAGCTCCATCTACCCACCCAGAAAGACAGAGAGAGAGCAAGGCCAATTGTGCTCTCTCAGGACTCCGATGGTAGCCGATGGCAAGCTACATGATCGGGATTCGAACCGGTGATCTTGTGATCATAGTGGCAGCGTTTAGCCCTGCTCGACCACTCGGAGCCCTCTGCTGTTGGTGTGATCTTAGTCGGTGGATTACTCTTGGAGAGGGTAAAATTTGTTCTTGAGTTTCCCATATTTGGACACAATCTCTGTAAATTTATTGGTTTATTGTTTAAGTCTAAACTCTTTAGAGCTCCTCACAAATCACCCTTTCTTTTATGTGTGTCATAATACACTTCCACAAAAAGATGAAACAGGTGAAGATCAGGCTATGATAGATCCCTATCATACAAACAGAATCCGCCCAGTCACACCTGATTTTTTTATTCCAATTGATGGAAGGCACCTGACTCTAAATTCTTCTTCAAAATTAGGTTTCCATACTTTTGCCACTCACAGATATGTAATACTGGATAATTTTTCTCAATTAATAAATGAGTCTATGATGTCTAATATTATAGGTCGAATGTATGCAGAGAAACATTAAGCATTAAGCATAAGGAAGGTTCTTTGAGAGGAACCAAAATTTAAAAGCAGAATCATCCCTAAAAGTTTGATGAAGAACCACTCAGAGAGTTTCAGAATGGTGATGTAGTTAGGTGTATAATGTGTGGATGATGGGTGTTTATATATCAGTGTTGTAATTGAGTCAATGGCTCTATTCCGAATGCAGCTGACTCCACTTTCCCTTCCAGAAATAGACACCGGCTACACGCGTCCTCTTGCGTCCTCTCCCGCAGTTATTAATAGGGCTTCGGAAATCTCGCACATGGCAGTCGTGCAAAAACTCACAACCTTACTCTTCTCTGTTTAATCAAATGTAGAACACTATCTGGCTTTAAAGATACAAGATAGTGTACATATTTTTACATTCTGTTTTCTGTGTGATGCACGCTTGATGATAGCTTATGTGTCCCAGGAACTCCAGCATGTGTTTAAGAGAGAAAACTATTAAATTTAATAATTTCTGTGGTGAAAATCTAACAGACAAGAACACTGGTAATTAGGATACATTACACTTTAAAAAAAAGATTTATACAGATTGTAATAACAGAATAGAATCTAATAATAAATGGCATTTATTTAAATATAATAGAAAAGAACAGAATAAAAAAGGTCAGTATATTATAAAATACAATATACAATAGTATACAGAATAATTAAGAACAGAATATGATAGATCACAAATGATTGTTAGATCACAATAGATCAGAATATAATAAAAAATATTAGAATGTAGAATATAAAGTTTTCTAAAAGGAAATATAATTTAATAATAGAATAAAGTAAATCTGAAAAAATTAATAGGATATAATTATTTAAAACAGAAAAGAATATTATACAGTATATCGCTGCTGTCCAAGGAAAAACCTGTATCTCCAAAACATCAACTTCATAGGAGAGAGATAAAGTCTTCTTAACTTTCAGTGGAAGTTGATGTAAAATGTAAAAAGTTTATTTCTGGTAATTTTGAAGAATCTCTACCAGTTCATTGATGAAGAAATTTTGATACAATGTAATGTTTTGTGTTCTAACAATGCAGTAAATTTAAAATATGTATACACTGAGATAATGAGGTTTCACTGCTAGAAAAAAATAAGAATAAAATAAAGTAGACCAGAAAATTTCAGTAAATAATAATAAATATATGAATAAAATGGAATATATCTGTGTAATATAATAGATAAATACATAATAGATAATAGATCAGAATATAATAGAATATGAATAAATTGAAATAAAAGAACTTTATGTATTTTTTAGTATACTGTAGCATTACTACAACTACTACTACTATAAATAATAATAATAACAATAATAATAATAATAATAATAATAATAATAATAATAACTAGATTGCAGTTCCTGCAGAAACTGCGAGTGTGATTGCAGTGCTGGCTGGTATCTGCTAAGGTGTTGCTAGGTGGTTGCTAAGGTGTTGCTAGGCGGTTGCTAAGGTGTTGCTATGGTATGCGGGGTGGTTGCTAAGGTGTTGCTAGGTGGTTGCTAGGTGGTTGCTAGAGTGTTGCTAGGCGGTTGCTAAGGTGTTGCTATGGTATCCGGGGTGGTTGCTAAGGTGTTGCTAGGTGGTTGCTAGGTGGTTGCTAGGGTGTTGCTAGGCGGTTACTAAGGTGTTGCTATGGTATCCGGGGTGGTTGCTAAGGTGTTGCTAGGTGGTTGCTAGGGTGTTGCTAGGCGGTTGCTAGGTGGTTGCTAAGGTGTTGCTATGGTATCCGGGGTGGTTGCTAAGGTGTTGCTAGGTGGTTGCTAGGTGGTTGCTAGGGTGTTGCTAGCCGGTTGCTAAGGTGTTGCTATGGTATCCGGGGTGGTTGCTAAGGTGTTGCTAAGTGGTTGGTAGGTGGTTGCTAAGGTGTTGCTAGGCGGTTGCTAAGGTGTTGCTATGGTATCCGGGGTGGTTGCTAAGGTGTTGCTAGGTGGTTGCTAGGGTGTTGCTAGGCGGTTGCTAAGGTGTTGCTATGGTATCCGGGGTGGTTGCTAAGGTGTTGCTATGGTATCCGGGGTGGTTGCTAAGGTGTTGCTAGGTGGTTGCTAAGGTGTTGCTAGGCGGTTGCTAAGGTGTTGCTATGGTATCTGGGGTGGTTGTTAAGGTGTTGCTAGGTGGTTGCTAGGTGGTTGCTAGGGTGTTGCTAGGCGGTTGCTAAGGTATTGCTATGGTATCCGGGGTGGTTGCTAAGGTGTTGCTAGGTGGTTGCTAGGTGGTTGCTAGGGTGTTGCTAGGCGGTTACTAAGGTGTTGCTATGGTATCCGGGGTGGTTGCTAAGGTGTTGCTAGGTGGTTGCTAGGTGGTTGCTAGGGTGTTGCTAGGCGGTTGCTAGGTGGTTGCTAAGGTGTTGCTATGGTATCCGGGGTGGTTGCTAAGGTGTTGCTAGGTGGTTGCTAGGTGGTTGCTAGGGTGTTGCTAGGCGGTTGCTAAGGTGTTGCTATGGTATCCGGGGTGGTTGCTAAGGTGTTGCTAAGTGGTTGGTAGGTGGTTGCTAAGGTGTTGCTAGGCGGTTGCTAAGGTGTTGCTATGGTATCTGGGGTGGTTACTAAGGTGTTGCTAGGTGGTTGCTAGGTGGTTGCTAAGGTGTTGCCAGGCGGTTGCTAAGGTGTTGCTATGGTATCTGGGGTGGTTGCTAAGGTATTGCTAGGTGGTTGCTAGGTGGTTGCTAGGGTGTTGCTAGGCGGTTGCTAAGGTGTTGCTATGGTATCCGGGATGGTTGCCAAGGTGTTGCTAGGTGGTTGCTAGGTGGTTGCTAGGGTGTTGCTAGGCGGTTGCTAAGGTGTTGCTATGGTATCCGGGGTGGTTGCTATGGTGTTTCTAGGTGGTTGCTAGGTGATGTATATGCATCAATTAGATTAAATGGTGTTTGCACGTTGCTACGCAACGTGCAAATACATCAATCAGCTATGCACGCTAGGTTGCTCTGGCCGTTCCGGGGTGTCCAAACTTTTGACCCGTGGCTCCATTACACACAGTACTGGGGGGCCGGGGTGTCCAAACTTTTGACCCGTGGCTCCATTACACACAGTACTGGGGGGCCGGGGTGTCCAAACTTTTGACCTAACGCTGTTTTATCCCATAGCTGCTCCATACACTCACAGTACTGGAGTTCTAGCTACCTGTCCTTCGATCTAGCTGCCGTCCTCCGATTGGCCCCATTCATTCCAATGGGGCCACTTCGTACGACATTCGTACGAAATCCGTACGTCGTAACTTTTCGTAACGCATATTTTTGGAAAGAGCTCAATAAGTTCTACAGGTCCTCAATTGGTTTCATCTTAGTATTTCAAAAATTGCGACGTCCACGGGCGTGCAAAGTTCTGCCCATTCATTTTCAATGTGCAAAAAAACGCGTACTTACGAAGTTTTTACGAAAAACGTAAGTCCGATCGGAAAGCTGTATACAAGCCCACCATTCCCGATAAGGACGCACGTTTTCTCTTTTGAACGAAGTCGATATTTCGAAAACTGCGGCACTAGTTAACCGGACAAAAAACAGGTGGAATAATAATAATAACTAGATTGCAGTTCCTGCAGAAACTGCGAGTGTGATTGCAGCGCTGGCTGGTATCTGCTAAGGTGTTGCTAGGTGGTTGCTAAGGTGTTGCTAGGTGGTTGCTAAGGTGTTGCTATGGTATCCGGGGTGGTTGCTAAGATGTTGCTAGGTGGTTGCTAGGTGGTTGCTAAGGTATTGCTAGGCGGTTGCTAAGGTGTTGCTATGGTATCCGGAATGGTTGCTAAGGTGTTGCTAGGTGGTTGCTAGGGTGTTGCTAGGCAGTTGCTAAGGTGTTGCTATGGTATCCAGGGTGGTTGCTAAGGTGTTGCTAGGTGGTTGCTAGGTGGTTGCTAGGCGGTTGCTAAGGTGTTGCTATGGTATCCGGGGTGGTTGCTAAGGTGTTGCTAAGTGGTTGCTAAGGTGTTGCTAGGCGGTTGCTAAGGTGTTGCTATGGTATCCAGGGTGGTTGCTAAGGTGTTGCTAGGTGGTTGCTAGGCAGTTGCTAAGGTGTTGCTATGGTATCCGGGGTGGTTGCTAAGGTGTTGCTAGGTGGTTGCTAGGTGGTTGCTAGGGTGTTGCTAGGCGGTTGCTAAGGTGTTGCTATGGTATCCGGGGTGGTTGCTAAGGTGTTGCTAGGTGGTTGCTAGGTGGTTGCTAGAGTGTTGCTAGGCGGTTGCTAAGGTGTTGCTATGGTATCCGGGGTGGTTGCTAAGGTGTTGCTAGGTGGTTGCTAGGTGGTTGCTAGGGTGTTGCTAGGCGGTTGCTAAGGTGTTGCTATGGTATCCGGGGTGGTTGCTAAGGTGTTGCTAGGTGGTTGCTAGGTTGTTGCTAGGGTGTTGCTAGGCGGTTGCTAAGGTGTTGCTATGGTATCCGGGGTGGTTGCTAAGGTGTTGCTAGGTGGTTGCTAGGTGGTTGCTAAGGTGTTGCTAGGCGGTTGCTAAGGTGTTGCTATGGTATCCGGGGTGGTTGCTAAGGTGTTGCTAGGTGGTTGCTAGGTGGTTGCTAGGGTGTTGCTAGGCGGTTGCTAAGGTGTTGCTATGGTATCCGGGGTGGTTGCTAAGGTGTTGCTAGGTGGTTGCTAGGTGGTTGCTAGGGTGTTGCTAGGCGGTTGCTAAGGTGTTGCTATGGTATCCGGGGTGGTTGCTAAGGTGTTGCTAGGTGGTTGCTAAGGTGTTGCTAGGCGGTTGCTAAGGTGTTGCTATGGTATCCGGGGTGGTTGCTAAGGTGTTGCTAGGTGGTTGCTAGGCGGTTGCTAGGGTGTTGCTAGGCGGTTGCTAAGGTGTTGCTATGGTATCCGGGGTGGTTGCTAAGGTGTTGCTAGGTGGTTGCTAGGTGGTTGCTAAGGTGTTGCTAGGCGGTTGCTAAGGTGTTGCTATGGTATCCGGGGTGGTTGCTAAGGTGTTGCTAGGTGGTTGCTAGGTGGTTGCTAGGGTGTTGCTAGGCGGTTGCTAAGGTGTTGCTATGGTATCCGGGGTGGTTGCTAAGGTGTTGCTAGGTGGTTGCTAAGGTGTTGCTAGGCGGTTGCTAAGGTGTTGCTATGGTATCCGGGGTGGTTGCTAAGGTGTTGCTAGGTGGTTGCTAGGCGGTTGCTAAGGTGTTGCTAGGCGGTTGCTAAGGTGTTGCTATGGTATCCGGGGAGGTTGCTAAGGTGTTGCTAGGTGGTTGCTAGGTGGTTGCTAAGGTGTTGCTAGGTGGTTGCTAAGGTGTTGCTATGGTATCTGTGGTGGTTGCTATGGTGTTTCTAGGTGGTTGCTAGGTGATTTATATGCATAAATTAGATTAAATGGTGTTTGCACGTTGCTACGCAACGTGCAAATACATCAATCAGCTATGCACGCTAGGTTGCTCTGGCCGTTCGGGGGTGTCCAAACTTTTGACCCGTGGCTCCATTACACACAGTACTCGGGGGCCGGGGTGTCCAAACTTTTGACCCATGGCTCCATTACACACAGTACTGGGGGGGGCCGGGGTGTCCAAACTTTTGACCTAACGCTGATTTATCCCATAGCTGCTCCATTACACACAGTACTGGAGTTCTAGCTACCTGTCCTTCGATCTAGCTGCCGTCCTCCGATTGGCCCCATTCATTCCAATGGGGCCATTTCGTACGACATTCGTACGAAATCCGTACGACGTAACTTTTCGTAACGCATATTTTCGGAAAGAGCTCAATAAGTTCTACAGGTCCTCAATTGGTTTCATCTTCGTATTTCAAAAATTGCGACGTCCACGGGCGTGCAAAGTTCTGCCCATTCATTTTCAATGGTCAAAAAAACGCGTACTTACGAAGTTTTTACGAAAAACGTAAGTCCGATCGGAAAGCTGTATACAAGCCCACCATTCCCGATATGGACGCACGTTTTCTCTTTTGAACGAAGTCGATATTTCGAAAACTGCGGCACTAGTTAACCGGACAAAAAACAGGTGGAATAATAATAATAACTAGATTGCAGTTCCTACAGAAACTGCGAGTGTGATTGCAGAGCTGACCGGGGTACCCAAACTTTTGACCAGTTGCTCCATTACACACAGTACTGGGACACTGGGGTGTCCAAACTTTTGACCCGTGGCTCCATTACACAGTACTGGGGCTCTGGGGTGTCCAAACTTTTGACCCGTGGCTCCATTACACACAGTGCTGGGGCTCTGGGGTGTCCAAACTTTTGACCCGTGACTCCATTACACACAGTGCTGGGGCTCTGGGGTGTCCAAACTTTTGACCCGCAGCTCCATTACACACAGTGCTGGGGCTCTGGGGTGTCCAAACTTTTGACCCGTGGCTCCATTACACACAGTGCTGGGGCTCTGGGGTGTCCAAACTTTTGACCCGTGACTCCATTACACACAGTGCTGGGGCTCTGGGGTGTCCAAACTTTTGACCCGCAGCTCCATTACACACAGTGCTGGGGCTCTGGGGTGTCCAAACTTTTGACCCGTGGCTCCATTACACACAGTACTGGGCTCTGGGGTGTCCAAACTTTTGACCCGTGGCTCCATTACACACAGTGCTGGGGCTCTGGGGTGTCCAAACTTTTGACCCGTGGCTCCATTACACACAGTGCTGGGGATCTGGGGTGTCCAAACTTTTGACCCGTGGCTCCATTACACACAGTACTGGGGGGCCGGGGTGTCCAAACTTTTGACCTAATGCTGTTTTATCCCATAGCTGCTCCATTACACACAGTACTGGAGTTCTAGCTACCTGTCCTTCGATCTAGCTGCCGTCCTCCGATTTGCCCCATTCATTCCAATGGGGCCACTTCGTACGACAATCGTACGAAATCCGTACGACGTAACTTTTCGTAACGCATATTTTCGGAAAGAGCTCAATAAGTTCTACAGGTCCTCAATTGGTTTCATCTTCGTATTTCAAAAATTGCGACGTCCACGGGCGTGCAAAGTTCTGCCCATTCATTTTCAATGGGCAAAAAAACGCGTACTTACGAAGTTTTTACGAAAAACGTAAGTCCGATCGGAAAGCTGTATACAAGCCCACCATTCCCGATATGGACGCACGTTTTCTCTTTTGAACGAAGTCGATATTTCGAAAACTGCGGCACTAGTTAACCGGACAAAAAACAGGTGGAATAATAATAATAAAGATTGCAGTTCCTACAGAAACTGCGAGTGTGATTGCAGAGCTGACCGGGGTACCCAAACTTTTGACCAGTTGCTCCATTACACACAGTACTGGGGCCCTGGGGTGTCCAAACTTTTGACCCGTGGCTCCATTACACAGTACTGGGGCTCTGGGGTGTCCAAACTTTTGACCCGTGACTCCATTACACACAGTACTGGGGCTCTGGGGTGTCCAAACTTTTGACCCGTGACTCCATTACACACAGTACTGGGGCTCTGGGGTGTCCAAACTTTTGACCCGTGGCTCCATTACACAGTACTGGGGCTCTGGGGTGTCCAAACTTTTGACCCGTGACTCCATTACACACAGTACTGGGGCTCTGGGGTGTCCAAACTTTTGACCCGTGACTCCATTACACACAGTACTGGGGCTCTGGGGTGTCCAAACTTTTGACCCGTGGCTCCATTACACACAGTACTGGGGCTCTGGGGTGTCCAAACTTTTGACCCGTGGCTCCATTACACACAGTACTGGGGCTCTGGGGTGTCCAAACTTTTGACCCGTGGCTCCATTACACACAGTACTGGGGGGCTGGGGTGTCCAAACTTTTGACCCGTGGCTCCATTACACACAGTACTGGGGGGCTGGGGTGTCCAAACTTTTGACCCGTGGCTCCATTACACACAGTACTGGGGCTCTGGGGTGTCCAAACTTTTGACCCGTGGCTCCATTACACACAGTACTGGGGGGCCGGGGTGTCCAAACTTTTGACCTAATGCTGTTTTATCCCATAGCTGCTCCATTACACACAGTACTGGAGTTCTAGCTACCTGTCCTTCGATCTAGCTGCCGTCCTCCGATTGGCCCCATTCATTCCAATGGGGCCACTTCGTACGACAATCGTACGAAATCCGTACGTCGTAACTTTTCGTAACGCATATTTTCGGAAAGAGCTCAATAAGTTCTACAAGTCCTCAATTGGTTTCATCTTCGTATTTCAAAAATTGCGACGTCCACGGGCGTGCAAAGTTCTGCCCATTCATTTTCAATGGTCAAAAAAACGCGTACTTACGAAGTTTTTACGAAAAACGTAAGTCCGATCGGAAAGCTGTATACAAGCCCACCATTCCCGATATGGACGCACGTTTTCTCTTTTGAACGAAGTCGATATTTCGAAAACTGCGGCACTAGTTAACCGGACAAAAAACAGGTGGAATAATAATAATAACTAGATTGCAGTTCCTACAGAAACTGCGAGTGTGATTGCAGTGCTGGCTGGTATCTGCTATGGTGTTGCTAAGGTGTTGCTATGGTATCTGGGGTGGTTGCTAAGGTGTTGCTAGGGGGTTGCTAAGGTGTTGCTAGGCAGTTGCTAAGGTGTTGCTAGGCGGTTGCTAAGGTGTTGCTATGGTATTTGGGGTGGTTGCTAAGGTGTTGCTAGGTGGTTGCTAGGTGGTTGCTAGGTGGTTGCTAAGGTGTTGCTAGGCGGTTGCTAAGGTGTTGCTATGGTATCCGGGGTGGTTGCTAAGGTGTTGCTAGGTGGTTGCTAGGGTGTTGCTAGGCGGTTGCTAAGGTGTTGCTATGGTATCCGGGGTGGTTGCTAAGGTGTTGCTAAGTGGTTGCTAGGTGGTTGCTAAGGTATTGCTAGGCGGTTGCTAAGGTGTTGCTATGGTATCCGGGGTGGTTGCTAAGGTGTTGCTAGGTGGTTGCTAGGTGGTTGCTAGGGTGTTGCTAGGCGGTTGCTAAGGTGTTGCTATGGTATCCGGGGTGGTTGCTAAGGTGTTGCTAGGTGGTTGCTAGGTGGTTGCTAAGGTGTTGCTAGGCGGTTGCTAAGGTGTTGTTATGGTATCCGGGGTGGTTGCTAAGGTGTTGCTAGGTGGTTGCTAGGCGGTTGCTAAGGTGTTGCTATGGTATCCGGGGTGGTTGCTAAGGTGTTGCTAGGTGGTTGCTAGGTGGTTGCTAAGGTGTTGCTAGGCGGTTGCTAAGGTGTTGCTAGGCGGTTGCTAAGGTGTTGCTATGGTATTTAGGGTGGTTGCTAAGGTGTTGCTAGGTGGTTGCTAGGTGGTTGCTAGGGTGTTGCTAGGCGGTTGCTAGGTGGTTGCTAAGGTGTTGCCAGGCGGTTGCTAAGGTTTTGCTATGGTATCCGGGGTGGTTGCTAAGGTGTTGCTAGGTGGTTGCTAGGTGGTTGCTAAGGTGTTGCTAGGTGGTTGCTAGGTGATGTATGTGCATAAATTAGATTAAATGGTGTTTGCACGTTGCTACGCAACGTGCAAATACATCAATCAGCTATGCACACTAGGTTGCTTTGGCCGTTCGGGGGTGTCCAAACTTTTGACCCGTGGCTCCATTACACACAGTACTGGGGGGGCCGGGGTGTCCAAACTTTTGACCCGTGGCTCCATTACACACAGTACTGGGGGGCCGGGGTGTCCAAACTTTTGACCTAATGCTGTTTTATCCCATAGCTGCTCCATTACACACAGTACTGGAGTTCTAGCTACCTGTCCTTCGATCTAGCTGCCGTCCTCCGATGGCCCCATTCATTCCTATGGGGCCACTTCGTACGACAATCGTACGAAGTCCGTACGTCGTAACTTTTCGTGACGCATATTTTCGGAAAGAGCTCAATAAGTTCTACAGGTCCTCAATTGGTTTCATCTTCGTATTTCAAAAATTGCGATGTCCACGGGCGTGCAAAGTTCTGCCCATTCATTTTCAATGGGCAAAAAAACGCGTACTTACGAAGTTTTTACGAAAAACGTAAGTCCGATCGGAAAGCTGTATACAAGCCCACCATTCCCGATATGGACGCACGTTTTCTCTTTTGAACGAAGTCGATATTTCGAAAACTGCGGCACTAGTTAACCGGACAAAAAACAGGTGGAATAATAATAATAACTAGATTGCAGTTCCTACAGAAACTGCGAGTGTGATTGCAGTGCTGGCTGGTATCTGCTATGGTGTTGCTAAGGTGTTGCTAAGTGGTTGCTAAGGTGTGGCTATGGTATCCGGGGTGGTTGCTAAGGTGTTGCTAAGTGGTTGCTAGGTGGTTGCTAAGGTGTTGCTAGGCGGTTGCTAAGGTGTTGCTATGGTATCTGGGGTGGTTACTAAGGTGTTGCTAGGTGGTTGCTAAGGTGTTGCTAGGCGGTTGCTAAGGTGTTGCTATGGTATCCAGGGTGGTTGCTAAGGTGTTGCTAGGTGGTTGCTAGGTGGTTGCTAAGGTGTTGCTAGGCGGTTGCTAAGGTGTTGCTATGGTATCCGGGGTGGTTGCTAAGGTGTTGCTAGGTGGTTGCTAGGTGGTTGCTAAGGTGTTGCTAGGCGGTTGCTAAGGTGTTGCTATGGTATCCGGGGTGGTTGCTAAGGTGTTGCTAGGTGGTTGCTAGGGTGTTGCTATGGTATCCGGGGTGGTTGCTAAGGTGTTGCTAGGTGGTTGCTAGGTGGTTGCTAGGGTGTTGCTAGGCGGTTGCTAAGGTGTTGCTATGGTATCCGGGGTGGTTGCTAAGGTGTTGCTAGGTGGTTGCTAAGGTGTTGCTAGGCGGTTGCTAAGGTGTTGCTATGGTATCCGGGGTGGTTGCTAAGGTGTTGCTAGGTGGTTGCTAAGGTGTTGCTAGGCGGTTGCTAAGGTGTTGCTATGGTATCCGGGGTGGTTGCTAAGGTGTTGCTAAGTGGTTGCTAGGGTGTTTCTAGGCGGTTGCTAAGGTGTTGCTATGGTATCCGGGGTGGTTGCTAAGGTGTTGCTAGGTGGTTGCTAGGTGGTTGCTAGGGTGTTGCTAGGCGGTTGCTAAGGTGTTGCTATGGTATCCGGGGTGGTTGCTAAGGTGTTGCTAGGTGGTTGCTAGGTGGTTGCTAGGGTGTTGCTAGGCGGTTGCTAAGGTGTTGCTATGGTATCCGGGGTGGTTGCTAAGGTGTTGCTAGGTGGTTGCTAGGTGGTTGCTAGGGTGTTGCTAGGCGGTTGCTAAGGTGTTGCTATGGTATCCGGGGTGGTTGCTAAGGTGTTGCTAGGTGGTTGCTAGGTGGTTGCTAGGGTGTTGCTAGGCGGTTGCTAAGGTGTTGCTATGGTATCTGGGGTGGTTGCTAAGGTGTTGCTAGATGGTTGCTAGGTGGTTGCTATGGTGTTGCTAGGCGGTTGCTAAGGTGTTGCTATGGTATCCAGGGTGGTTGCTATGGTGTTGCTAAGTGGTTGGTTGGTCACTACTAAGCAGTTGCTAGGTGGTTGCTAAGGTGTTGCTATGGTATCTGTGGTGGTTGCTATGGTGTTTCTAGGTGGTTGCTAGGTGATGTATATGCATAAATTTGATTAAATGGTGTTTGCACGTTGCTACGCAACGTGCAAATACATCAATCAGCTATGCACGCTAGGTTGCTCTGGCCGTTCGGGGGTGTCCAAACTTTTGACCCGTGGCTCCATTACACACAGTACTGGGGCTCTGGGGTGTCCAAACTTTTGACCCATGGCTCCATTACACACAGTACTGGGGGGCCGGGGTGTCCAAACTTTTGACCTAATGCTGTTTTATCCCATAGCTGCTCCATTACACACAGTACTGGAGTTCTAGCTACCTGTCCTTCGATCTAGCTGCCGTCCTCCGATGGGCCCCATTCATTCCAATGGGGCCACTTCGTACGACAATCGTACGAAATCCGTACGTCGTAACTTTTCGTAACGCATATTTTCGGAAAGAGCTCAATAAGTTCTACAGGTCCTCAATTGGTTTCATCTTCGTATTTCAAAAATTGCGACGTCCACGGGCGTGCAAAGTTCTGCCCATTCATTTTCAATGGGCAAAAAAACGCGTACTTACGAAGTTTTTACGAAAAACGTAAGTCCGATCGGAAAGCTGTATACAAGCCCACCATTCCCGATATGGACGCACGTTTTCTCTTTTGAACGAAGTCGATATTTCGAAAACTGCGGCACTAGTTAACCGGACAAAAAACAGGTGGAATAATAATAATAACTAGATTGCAGTTCCTACAGAAACTGCGAGTGTGATTGCAGTGCTGGCTGGTATCTGCTATGGTGTTGCTAAGGTGTTGCTAAGTGGTTGCTAAGGTGTGGCTATGGTATCCGGGGTGGTTGCTAAGGTGTTGCTAAGTGGTTGCTAGGTGGTTGCTAAGGTGTTGCTAGGCGGTTGCTAAGGTGTTGCTATGGTATCTGGGGTGGTTGCTAAGGTGTTGCTAGGTGGTTGCTAAGGTGTTGCTAGGCGGTTGCTAAGGTGTTGCTATGGTATCCAGGGTGGTTGCTAAGGTGTTGCTAGGTGGTTGCTAGGTGGTTGCTAAGGTGTTGCTAGGCGGTTGCTAAGGTGTTGCTATGGTATCCGGGGTGGTTGCTAAGGTGTTGCTAGGTGGTTGCTAAGGTGTTGCTAGGCGGTTGCTAAGGTGTTGCTATGGTATCCGGGGTGGTTGCTAAGGTGTTGCTAGGTGGTTGCTAGGGTGTTGCTATGGTATCCGGGGTGGTTGCTAAGGTGTTGCTAGGTGGTTGCTAGGTGGTTGCTAGGGTGTTGCTAGGCGGTTGCTAAGGTGTTGCTATGGTATCCGGGGTGGTTGCTAAGGTGTTGCTAGGTGGTTGCTAAGGTGTTGCTAGGCGGTTGCTAAGGTGTTGCTATGGTATCCGGGGTGGTTGCTAAGGTGTTGCTAGGTGGTTGCTAAGGTGTTGCTAGGCGGTTGCTAAGGTGTTGCTATGGTATCCGGGGTGGTTGCTAAGGTGTTGCTAGGTGGTTGCTAGGGTGTTGCTAGGCGGTTGCTAAGGTGTTGCTATGGTATCCGGGGTGGTTGCTAAGGTGTTGCTAGGTGGTTGCTAGGGTGTTGCTAGGCGGTTGCTAAGGTGTTGCTATGGTATCCGGGGTGGTTGCTAAGGTGTTGCTAGGTGGTTGCTAGGTGGTTGCTAGGGTGTTGCTAGGCGGTTGCTAAGGTGTTGCTATGGTATCCGGGGTGGTTGCTAAGGTGTTGCTAGGTGGTTGCTAGGTGGTTGCTAGGGTGTTGCTAGGCAGTTGCTAAGGTGTTGCTATGGTATCCGGGGTGGTTGCTAAGGTGTTGCTAGGTGGTTGCTAGGTGGTTGCTAGGGTGTTGCAAGGCGGTTGCTAAGGTGTTGCTATGGTATCCGGGGTGGTTGCTAAGGTGTTGCTAGGTGGTTGCTAGGTGGTTGCTAGGGTGTTGCTAGGCGGTTGCTAAGGTGTTGCTATGGTATCCGGGGTGTTTGCTAAGGTGTTGCTAGGTGGTTGCTAGGTGGTTGCTAGGGTGTTGCTAGGCGGTTGCTAAGGTGTTGCTATGGTATCCGGGGTGGTTGCTAAGGTGTTGCTAGGTGGTTGCTAGGTGGTTGCTAGGGTGTTGCTAGGGGGTTGCTAAGGTGTTGCTATGGTATCTGGGGTGGTTGCTAAGGTGTTGCTAGATGGTTGCTAGGTGGTTGCTATGGTGTTGCTAGGCGGTTGCTAAGGTGTTGCTATGGTATCCGGGGTGGTTGCTATGGTGTTTCTAGGTGGTTGCTAGGTGATGTATATGCATAAATTTGATTAAATGGTGTTTGCACGTTGCTACGCAACGTGCAAATACATCAATCAGCTATGCACGCTAGGTTGCTCTGGCCGTTCGGGGGTGTCCAAACTTTTGACCCGTGGCTCCATTACACACAGTACTGGGGGGCCGGGGTGTCCAAACTTTTGACCCGTGGCTCCATTACACACAGTACTGGGGGGCCGGGGTGTCCAAACTTTTGACCTAACGCTGATTTATCCCATAGCTGCTCCATTACACACAGTACTGGAGTTCTAGCTACCTGTCCTTCGATCTAGCTGCCGTCCTCCGATTGGCCCCATTCATTCCAATGGGGCCACTTCGTACGACATTCGTACGAAATCCGTACGTCGTAACTTTTCGTAACGCATATTTTCGGAAAGAGCTCAATAAGTTCTACAGGTCCTCAATTGGTTTCATCTTAGTATTTCAAAAATTGCGACGTCCACGGGCGTGCAAAGTTCTGCCCATTCATTTTCAATGGGCAAAAAAACGCGTACTTACGAAGTTTTTACGAAAAACGTAAGTCCGATCGGAAAGCTGTATACAAGCCCACCATTCCCGATATGGACGCACATTTTCTCTTTTGAACGAAGTCGATATTTCGAAAACTGCGGCACTAGTTAACCGGACAAAAAACAGGTGGAATAATAATAATAACTAGATTGCAGTTCCTGCAGAAACTGCGAGTGTGATTGCAGTGCTGGCTGGTATCTGCTAAGGTGTTGCTAAGGTGTTGCTATGGTATCCGGGGTGGTTGCTAAGATGTTGCTAGGTGGTTGCTAAGGTGTTGCTAGGCGGTTGCTAAGGTGTTGCTATGGTATCTGGGGTGGTTGCTAAGGTGTTGCTAGGTGGTTACTAGGTGGTTGCTAAGGTGTTGCTAGGCGGTTGCTAAGGTGTTGCTACGCGGTTGCTAAGGTGTTGCTATGGTATTTGGGGTGGTTGCTAAGGTGTTGCTAGGTGGTTGCTAGGTGGTTGCTAGGTGGTTGCTAAGGTGTTGCTAGGCGGTTGCTAAGGTGTTGCTATGGTATCCGGGGTGGTTGCTAAGGTGTTGCTAGGTGGTTGCTAGGGTGTTGCTAGGCGGTTGCTAAGGTGTTGCTATGGTATCTTGGGTGGTTGCTAAGGTGTTGCTAGGTGGTTGCTAGGTGGTTGCTAGGGTGTTGCTAGGCGGTTGCTAAGGTGTTGCTATGGTATCCGGGGTGGTTGCTAAGGTGTTGCTAGGTGGTTGCTAGGGTGTTGCTAGGCGGTTGCTAAGGTGTTGCTATGGTATCCGGGGTGGTTGCTAAGGTGTTGCTAGGTGGTTGCTAGGGTGTTGCTAGGCGGTTGCTAAGGTGTTGCTATGGTATCCGGAGTGGTTGCTAAGGTGTTGCTAGGTGGTTGCTAGGTGGTTTGCTAGGGTGTTGCTAGGCGGTTGCTAAGGTGTTGCTATGGTATCCGGGGTGGTTGCTAAGGTGTTGCTAGGTGGTTGCTAGGTGGTTGCTAGGTGGTTGCTAGGGTGTTGCTAGGCGGTTGCTAAGGTGTTGCTATGGTATCCGGGGTGGTTGCTAAGGTGTTGCTAGGTGGTTGCTAGGTGGTTGCTAGGGTGTTGCTAGGCGGTTGCTAAGGTGTTGCTATGGTATCCGGGGTGGTTGCTAAGGTGTTGCTAGGTGGTTGCTAGGGTGTTGCTAGGCGGTTGCTAAGGTGTTGCTATGGTATCCGGGGTGGTTGCTAAGGTGTTGCTAGGTGGTTGCTAGGTGGTTGCTAGGGTGTTGCTAGGCGGTTGCTAAGGTGTTGCTATGGTATCCTGGGTGGTTGCTAAGGTGTTGCTAGGTGGTTGCTAAGGTGTTGCTAGGCGGTTGCTAAGGTGTTGCTATGGTATCCGGGGTGGTTGCTAAGGTGTTGCTAGGTGGTTGCTAAGGTGTTGCTAGGCGGTTGCTAAGGTGTTGCTATGGTATCCGGGGTGGTTGCTAAGGTGTTGCTAGGTGGTTGCTAGGGTGTTGCTAGGCGGTTGCTAAGGTGTTGCTATGGTATCCGGGGTGGTTGCTAAGGTGTTGCTAGGTGGTTGCTAGGGTGTTGCTAGGCGGTTGCTAAGGTGTTGCTATGGTATCCGGGGTGGTTGCTAAGGTGTTGCTAGGTGGTTGCTAGGTGGTTGCTAGGGTGTTGCTAGGCGGTTGCTAAGGTGTTGCTATGGTATCCGGGGTGGTTGCTAAGGTGTTGCTAGGTGGTTGCTAGGTGGTTGCTATGGTGTTGCTAGGCGGTTGCTAAGGTGTTGCTATGGTATCCGGGGTGGTTGCTAAGGTGTTGCTAGGTGGTTGCTAGGTGGTTGCTAGGGTGTTGCTAGGCGGTTGCTAAGGTGTTGCTATGGTATCCGGGGTGGTTGCTAAGGTGTTGCTAGGTGGTTGCTAGGTGGTTGCTAGGGTGTTGCTAGGCGGTTGCTAAGGTGTTGCTATGGTATCCGGGGTGGTTGCTAAGGTGTTGCTAGGTGGTTGCTAGGGTGTTGCTAGGCGGTTGCTAAGGTGTTGCTATGGTATCCGGGGTGGTTGCTAAGGTGTTGCTAGGTGGTTGCTAGGTGGTTGCTAGGGTGTTGCTAGGCGGTTGCTAAGGTGTTGCTATGGTATCCGGGGTGGTTGCTAAGGTGTTGCTAGGTGGTTGCTAGGTGGTTGCTAGGGTGTTGCTAGGCGGTTGCTAAGGTGTTGCTATGGTATCTGGGGTGGTTGCTAAGGTGTTGCTAGATGGTTGCTAGGTGGTTGCTATGGTGTTGCTAGGCGGTTGCTAAGGTGTTGCTATGGTATCCAGGGTGGTTGCTATGGTGTTTCTAGGTGGTTGCTAGGTGATGTATATGCATAAATTTGATTAAATGGTGTTTGCACGTTGCTACGCAACGTGCAAATACATCAATCAGCTATGCACGCTAGGTTGCTCTGGCCGTTCGGGGGTGTCGAAACTTTTGACCCGTGGCTCCATTACACACAGTACTGGGGGGCCGGGGTGTCCAAACTTTTGACCCGTGGCTCCATTACACACAGTACTGGGGCTCTGGGGTGTCCAAACTTTTGACCCGTGGCTCCATTACACACAGTACTGGGGGGCTGGGGTGTCCAAACTTTTGACCCGTGGCTCCATTACACACAGTACTGGGGCTCTGGGGTGTCCAAACTTTTGACCCGTGGCTCCATTACACACAGTACTGGGGGGGGCCGGGGTGTCCAAACTTTTGACCTGTGGCTCCATTACACACAGTACTGGGGGGCCGGGGTGTCCAAACTTTTGACCTAATGCTGTTTTATCCCATAGCTGCTCCATTACACACAGTACTGGAGTTCTAGCTACCTGTCCTTCGATCTAGCTGCCGTCCTCCGATTGGCCCCATTCATTCCAATGGGGCCACTTCGTACGACATTCGTACGAAATCCGTACGTCGTAACTTTTCGTAACGCATATTTTCGGAAAGAGCTCAATAAGTTCTACAGGTCCTCAATTGGTTTCATCTTCGTATTTCAAAAATTGCGACGTCCACGGGCGTGCAAAGTTCTGCCCATTCATTGTCAATGGGCAAAAAAACGCGTACTTACGAAGTTTTTACGAAAAACGTAAGTCCGATCGGAAAGCTGTATACAAGCCCACCATTCCCGATATAGACGCACGTTTTCTCTTTTGAACGAAGTCGATATTTCGAAAACTGCGGCACTAGTTAACCGGACAAAAAACAGGTGGAATAATAATAATAAGAAGAAGAAGAAGAATAAGACTTAAGAAGAACAATACTGTGATTGCATTACTGCAATCACACTAATAATAAGAATAAGACTTAAGAAGAACAATACTGTGATTGCATTACTGCAATCACACTAATAAGAAGAATAAGACTTAAGAAGAACAATACTGTGATTGCATTACTGCAATCACACTAATAATAAGAATAAGACTTAAGAAGAACAATACTGTGATTGCATACTGCAATCACACTAACTAGATTGCAGTTCCTACAGAAACTGCGAGTGTGATTGCAGTGCTGGCTGGTATCTGCTATCGTGTTGCTAAGGTGTTGCTAAGTGGTTGCTAAGGTGTTGCTATCGTATCCAGGGTGGTTGCTAAGGTGTTGCTAAGTGGTTGCTAAGGTGTTGCTAAGTGGTTGCTAGGTGGTTGCTAAGGTGTTGCTAGGTGGTTGCTAAGGTGTTGCAATGGTATCCGGGGTGGTTGCTAAGGTGTTGCTAGGGTGTTGCTAGGCGGTTGCTAAGGTGTTGCTATGGTATCCGGGGTGGTTGCTAAGGTGTTGCTAGGTGGTTGCTAGGTGGTTGCTAAGGTGTTGCTAGGCGGTTGCTAAGGTGTTGCTATGGTATCCGGGGTGGTTGCTAAGGTGTTGCTAGGTGGTTGCTAGGTGGTTGCTAGGGTGTTGCTAGGCGGTTGCTAAGGTGTTGCTATGGTATCCGGGGTGGTTGCTAAGGTGTTGCTAGGTGGTTGCTAGGTGGTTGCTAGGGTGTTGCTAGGCGGTTGCTAAGGTGTTGCTATGGTATCCGGGGTGGTTGCTAAGGTGTTGCTAGGTGGTTGCTAGGTTGTTGCTAGGATGTTGCTAGGCGGTTGCTAAGGTGTTGCTATGGTATCCGGGGTGGTTGCTAAGGTGTTGCTAGGTGGTTGCTAAGGTGTTGCTATGGTATCCGGGGTGGTTGCTAAGGTGTTGCTAGGTGGTTGCTAGGTGGTTGCTAGGGTGTTGCTAGGCGGTTGCTAAGGTGTTGCTATGGTATCCGGGGTGGTTGCTAAGGTGTTGCTAGGTGGTTGCTAGGGTGTTGCTAGGCGGTTGCTAAGGCGTTGCTATGGTATCCGGGGTGGTTGCTAAGGTGTTGCTAGGTGGTTGCTAGGTTGTTGCTAGGGTGTTGCTAGGCGGTTGCTAAGGTGTTGCTATAGTATCCGGGGAGGTTGCTAAGGTGTTGCTAGGTGGTTGCTAGGTGGTTGCTAAGGTGTTGCTAGGCGGTTGCTAAGGTGTTGCTATGGTATCTGTGGTGGTTGCTATGGTGTTTCTAGGTGGTTGCTAGGTGATTTATATGCATAAATTAGATTAAATGGTGTTTGCACGTTGCTACGCAACGTGCAAATACATCAATCAGCTATGCACGCTAGGTTGCTCTGGCCGTTCGGGGGTGTCCAAACTTTTGACCCGTGGCTCCATTACACACAGTACTGGGGGGCCGGGGTGTCCAAACTTTTGACCCGTGGCTGCATTACACACAGTACTGGGGGGCCGGGGTGTCCAAACTTTTGACCCATGGCTCCATTACACACAGTACTGGGGGGCCGGAGTGTCCAAACTTTTGACCTAATGCTGTTTTATC
The DNA here is from genome assembly GCF_023375975.1 of Astyanax mexicanus. NCBI lineage: Eukaryota > Metazoa > Chordata > Actinopteri > Characiformes > Acestrorhamphidae > Astyanax > Astyanax mexicanus. The sequence goes on from NC_064411.1 coordinate 32,106,682, forward strand.
CCATAGCTGCTCCATACACTCACAGTACTGGAGTTCTAGCTACCTGTCCTTCGATCTAGCTGCCGTCCTCCGATTGGCCCCATTCATTCCTATGGGGCCACTTCGTACGACATTCGTACGAAATCCGTACGTCGTAACTTTTCGTAACGCATATTTTCGGAAAGAGCTCAATAAGTTCTACAGGTCCTCAATTGGTTTCATCTTCGTATCTCAAAAATTGCGACGTCCACGGGCGTGCAAAGTTCTGCCCATTCATTTTCAATGCGCGAAAAAACGCGTACTTACGAAGTTTTTACGAAAAACGTAATTCCGATCGGAAAGCTGTATACAAGCCCACCATTCCCGATAAGGACGCACGTTTTCTCTTTTGAACGAAGTCGATATTTCGAAAACTGCGGCACTAGTTAACCGGACAAAAAACAGGTGGAATAATAAGAAGAAGAAGAAGAAGAAGAAGAATAAGACTTAAGAAGATCAGTACTGTGATTGCATTACTGCAATCACACTAACTAGATTGCAGTTCCTACAGAAACTGCGAGTGTGATTGCAGTGCTGGCTGGTATCTGCTATGGTGTTGCTAGGTGGTTGCTAAGGTGTTGCTAGGCAGTTGCTAAGATGTTGCTATGGTATTTGGGGTGGTTGCTAAGGTGTTGCTAGGTGGTTGCTAAGGTGTTGCTAGGCGGTTGCTAAGGTGTTGCTATGGTATCCAGGGTGGTTGCTAAGGTGTTGCTAGGTGGTTGCTAGGGTGTTGCTAGGCGGTTGCTAAGGTGTTGCTATGGTATCCGGGGTGGTTGCTAAGGTGTTGCTAGGTGGTTGCTAGGGTGTTGCTATGGTATCCGGGGTGGTTGCTAAGGTGTTGCTAGGTGGTTGCTAAGGTGTTGCTAGGTGGTTGCTAGGTGGTTGCTAGGGTGTTGCTAGGCGGTTGCTAAGGTGTTGCTATGGTATCCGGGGTGGTTGCTAAGGTGTTGCTAGGTGGTTGCTAGGGTGTTGCTAGGCGGTTGCTAAGGTGTTGCTATGGTATCTTGGGTGGTTGCTAAGGTGTTGCTAGGTGGTTGCTAGGTGGCTGCTAGGGTGTTGCTATGGTATCCGGGGTGGTTGCTAAGGTGTTGCTAGGTAGTTGCTAGGTGGTTGCTAAGGTGTGGCTATGGTATCCGGGGTGGTTGCTAAGGTGTTGCTAGGTGGTGGCTAAGGTGTTGCTAGGCGGTTGCTAAGGTGTTGCTATGGTATCCGGGGTGGTTGCAAAGGTGTTGCTAGGTGGTTGCTAGGTGGTTGCTAAGGTGTTGCTAAGGTGTTGCTAGGCGGTTGCTAAGGTGTTGCTATGGTATCCGGGGTGGTTGCTAAGGTGTTGCTAGGTGGTTGCTAGGTGGTTGCTAGGGTGTTGCTAGGCGGTTGCTAAGGTGTTGCTATGGTATCCGGGGTGGTTGCTAAGGTGTTGCTAGGTGGTTGCTAGGTAGTTGCTAAGGGGTTGCTAGGCGGTTGCTAAGGTGTTGCTATGGTATCCGGGGTGGTTGCTAGGTGGTTGCTAAGGTGTTGCTATGGTATCCGGGGTGGTTGCTAAGGTGTTGCTAGGTGGTTGCTAGGGTGTTGCTAGGCGGTTGCTAAGGTGTTGCTATGGTATCCGGGGTGGTTGCTAAGGTGTTGCTAGGTGGTTGCTAAGGTGTTGCTAGGCGGTTGCTAAGGTGTTGCTATGGTATCCGGGGTGGTTGCTAAGGTGTTGCTAGGTGGTTGCTAGGGTGTTGCTAGGCAGTTGCTAAGGTGTTGCTATGGTATCTGGGTTGGTTGCTAAGGTGTTGCTAGATGGTTGCTAGGTGGTTGCTATGGTGTTGCTAGGCGGTTGCTAAGGTGTTGCTATGGTATCCAGGGTGGTTGCTATGGTGTTGCTAAGCAGTTGCTAGGTGGTTGCTAAGGTGTTGCTATGGTATCCGGGGTGGTTGCTAAGGTGTTGCTAGGTGGTTGCTAGGTGGTTGCTAGGTGGTTGCTAAGGTGTTGCTAGGCGGTTGCTAAGGTGTTGCTATGGTATCCGGGGTGGTTGCTAAGGTGTTGCTAGGTGGTTGCTAGGTGGTTGCTAGGGTGTTGCTAGGCGGTTGCTAAGGTGTTGCTATGGTATCCATGGTGGTTGCTAAGGTGTTGCTAGGTGGTTGCTAGGTGGTTGCTAGGGTGTTGCTAGGCGGTTGCTAAGGTGTTGCTATGGTATCCGGGGTGGTTGCTAAGGTGTTGCTAGGTGGTTGCTAGGTGGTTGCTAGGGTGTTGCTAGGCGGTTGCTAAGGTGTTGCTATGGTATCCGGGGTGGTTGCTAAGGTGTTGCTAGGTGGTTGCTAGGTGGTTGCTAAGGTGTTGCTAGGCGGTTGCTAAGGTGTTGCTATGGTATCCGGGGTGGTTGCTAAGGTGTTGCTAGGTGGTTGCTAGGTGGTTGCTAAGGTGTTGCTAGGCGGTTGCTAAGGTGTTGCTATGGTATCCGGGGTGGTTGCTAAGGTGTTGCTAGGTGGTTGCTAGGTGGTTGCTAAGGTGTTGCTAGGCGGTTGCTAAGGTGTTGCTATGGTATCCAGGGTGGTTGCTAAGGTGTTGCCTGGTGTTTGCTAGGTGGTTGCTAAGGTGTTGCTAGGCGGTTGCTAAGGTGTTGCTATGGTATCCGGGGTGGTTGCTAAGGTGTTGCTAGGTGGTTGCTAAGGTGTTGCTAGGTGGTTGCTAGGTGATGTATATGCATAAATTAGATTAAATGGTGTTTGCACGTTGCTACGCAACGTGCAAATACATCAATCAGCTATGCACGCTAGGTAACTTTTCGTAACGCATATTTTCGGAAAGAGCTCAATAAGTTCTACAGGTCCTCAATTGGTTTCATCTTCGTATTTCAAAAATTGCGACGTCCACGGGCGTGCAAAGTTCTGCCCATTCATTTTCAATGGTCAAAAAAACGCGTACTTACGAAGTTTTTACGAAAAACGTAAGTCCGATCGGAAAGCTGTATACAAGCCCACCATTCCCGATATGGACGCACGTTTTCTCTTTTGAACGAAGTCGATATTTCGAAAACTGCGGCACTAGTTAACCGGACAAAAAACAGGTGGAATAATAATAATAACTAGATTGCAGTTCCTACAGAAACTGCGAGTGTGATTGCAGTGCTGGCTGGTATCTGCTATGGTGTTGCTAGGTGGTTGCTAAGGTGTTGCTAGGCAGTTGCTAAGATGTTGCTATGGTATTTGGGGTGGTTGCTAAGGTGTTGCTAGGTGGTTGCTAAGGTGTTGCTAGGCGGTTGCTAAGGTGTTGCTATGGTATCCAGGGTGGTTGCTAAGGTGTTGCTAGGTGGTTGCTAGGGTGTTGCTAGGCGGTTGCTAAGGTGTTGCTATGGTATCCGGGGTGGTTGCTAAGGTGTTGCTAGGTGGTTGCTAGGGTGTTGCTATGGTATCCGGGGTGGTTGCTAAGGTGTTGCTAGGTGGTTGCTAAGGTGTTGCTAGGTGGTTGCTAGGTGGTTGCTAGGGTGTTGCTAGGCGGTTGCTAAGGTGTTGCTATGGTATCCGGGGTGGTTGCTAAGGTGTTGCTAGGTGGTTGCTAGGGTGTTGCTAGGCGGTTGCTAAGGTGTTGCTATGGTATCTTGGGTGGTTGCTAAGGTGTTGCTAGGTGGTTGCTAGGTGGCTGCTAGGGTGTTGCTATGGTATCCGGGGTGGTTGCTAAGGTGTTGCTAGGTAGTTGCTAGGTGGTTGCTAAGGTGTGGCTATGGTATCCGGGGTGGTTGCTAAGGTGTTGCTAGGTGGTGGCTAAGGTGTTGCTAGGCGGTTGCTAAGGTGTTGCTATGGTATCCGGGGTGGTTGCAAAGGTGTTGCTAGGTGGTTGCTAGGTGGTTGCTAAGGTGTTGCTAAGGTGTTGCTAGGCGGTTGCTAAGGTGTTGCTATGGTATCCGGGGTGGTTGCTAAGGTGTTGCTAGGTGGTTGCTAGGTGGTTGCTAGGGTGTTGCTAGGCGGTTGCTAAGGTGTTGCTATGGTATCCGGGGTGGTTGCTAAGGTGTTGCTAGGTGGTTGCTAGGTAGTTGCTAAGGGGTTGCTAGGCGGTTGCTAAGGTGTTGCTATGGTATCCGGGGTGGTTGCTAGGTGGTTGCTAAGGTGTTGCTATGGTATCCGGGGTGGTTGCTAAGGTGTTGCTAGGTGGTTGCTAGGGTGTTGCTAGGCGGTTGCTAAGGTGTTGCTATGGTATCCGGGGTGGTTGCTAAGGTGTTGCTAGGTGGTTGCTAAGGTGTTGCTAGGCGGTTGCTAAGGTGTTGCTATGGTATCCGGGGTGGTTGCTAAGGTGTTGCTAGGTGGTTGCTAGGGTGTTGCTAGGCAGTTGCTAAGGTGTTGCTATGGTATCTGGGTTGGTTGCTAAGGTGTTGCTAGATGGTTGCTAGGTGGTTGCTATGGTGTTGCTAGGCGGTTGCTAAGGTGTTGCTATGGTATCCAGGGTGGTTGCTATGGTGTTGCTAAGCAGTTGCTAGGTGGTTGCTAAGGTGTTGCTATGGTATCCGGGGTGGTTGCTAAGGTGTTGCTAGGTGGTTGCTAGGTGGTTGCTAGGTGGTTGCTAAGGTGTTGCTAGGCGGTTGCTAAGGTGTTGCTATGGTATCCGGGGTGGTTGCTAAGGTGTTGCTAGGTGGTTGCTAGGTGGTTGCTAGGGTGTTGCTAGGCGGTTGCTAAGGTGTTGCTATGGTATCCATGGTGGTTGCTAAGGTGTTGCTAGGTGGTTGCTAGGTGGTTGCTAGGGTGTTGCTAGGCGGTTGCTAAGGTGTTGCTATGGTATCCGGGGTGGTTGCTAAGGTGTTGCTAGGTGGTTGCTAGGTGGTTGCTAGGGTGTTGCTAGGCGGTTGCTAAGGTGTTGCTATGGTATCCGGGGTGGTTGCTAAGGTGTTGCTAGGTGGTTGCTAGGTGGTTGCTAAGGTGTTGCTAGGCGGTTGCTAAGGTGTTGCTATGGTATCCGGGGTGGTTGCTAAGGTGTTGCTAGGTGGTTGCTAGGTGGTTGCTAAGGTGTTGCTAGGCGGTTGCTAAGGTGTTGCTATGGTATCCGGGGTGGTTGCTAAGGTGTTGCTAGGTGGTTGCTAGGTGGTTGCTAAGGTGTTGCTAGGCGGTTGCTAAGGTGTTGCTATGGTATCCAGGGTGGTTGCTAAGGTGTTGCCTGGTGTTTGCTAGGTGGTTGCTAAGGTGTTGCTAGGCGGTTGCTAAGGTGTTGCTATGGTATCCGGGGTGGTTGCTAAGGTGTTGCTAGGTGGTTGCTAAGGTGTTGCTAGGTGGTTGCTAGGTGATGTATATGCATAAATTAGATTAAATGGTGTTTGCACGTTGCTACGCAACGTGCAAATACATCAATCAGCTATGCACGCTAGGTTGCTTTGGCCGTTCGGGGGTGTCCAAACTTTTGACCCGTGGCTCCATTACACACAGTACTGGGGGGGCCGGGGTGTCCAAACTTTTGACCCGTGGCTCCATTACACACAGTACTGGGGGGCCGGGGTGTCCAAACTTTTGACCTAATGCTGTTTTATCCCATAGCTGCTCCATTACACACAGTACTGGAGTTCTAGCTACCTGTCCTTCCATCTAGCTGCCGTCCTCCGATTGGCCCCATTCATTCCAATGGGGCCACTTCGTACGACAATCGTACGAAATCCGTACGTCGTAACTTTTCGTAACGCATATTTTCGGAAAGAGCTCAATAAGTTCTACAGGTCCTCAATTGGTTTCATCTTCGTATTTCAAAAGTTGCGACGTCCACGGGCGTGCAAAGTTCTGCCCATTCATTTTCAATGGGCAAAAAAACGCGTACTTACGAAGTTTTTACGAAAAACGTAAGTCCGA